>NC_086448.1:115267073-115567073 GCF_028390025.1 Pseudophryne corroboree
CCCCCTGTGTAGCTGTGCCCTCAGTAGTTGTGCTCCCAGTACTGTGCCCCTTTTAGCTGTGTCCCCTGTAGCTTTGCCCCCTGTAGCTGTGCCCTCAGTAGTTGTGCCCCAGTACTGTGCCCTTTTTAGCTGTATCCCCTGTAGCTGTGCCCTCAGTAGTTGTGCCCCCAGTACTGTGCCCCCTGTAGCTGTGCCCTCAGTAGTTGTGCCCCCAGTACTGTGCCCTTTTTAGCTGTATCCCCTGTAGCTGTGCCCCCAGTACTGTGGCCCCAGTAGTTGTGCCCCCAGTACTGTGCCCCCTGTAGCTGTGCCCTCAGTAGTTGTGCCCCCAGTACTGTGCCCCCTGTAGCTGTGCCCCCAGTACTGTGCCCCCTGTAGCTGTGCCCTCAGTAGTTGTGCCCCCAGTACTGTGCCCCCTGTAGCTGTGCCCTCAGTAGTTGTGCCCTCAGTACTGTGCCCTTTTTAGCTGTATCCCCTGTAGCTGTGCCCTCAGTAGTTGTGCCCCCAGTACTGTGCCCCCTGTAGCTGTGCCCTCAGTAGTTGTGCCCCCAGTACTGTGCCCTTTTTAGCTGTATCCCCTGTAGCTGTGCCCCCAGTACTGTGGCCCCAGTAGTTATGCCCCCAGTACTGTGCCCCCTGTAGCTGTGCCCTCAGTAGTTGTGCCCCCAGTACTGTGCCCTTTTTAGCTGTATCCCCTGTAGCTGTGCCCTCAGTAGTTGTGTCCCCAGTACTGTGCCCCCTGTAGCTGTGCCCTCAGTACTGTGGCTCCCAGTAGTTGTGCCCCCAGTACTGTGCCCCTGTAGCTGTGCCCTCAGTACTGTGCCCCCTGTAGCTGTGCCCCCAGTACTGTGCCCCCTGTGTAGCTGTGCCCTCAGTAGTTGTGCTCCCAGTACTGTGCCCCTTTTAGCTGTGTCCCTGTAGCTTTGCCCCCTGTAGGCTGTGCCCTCAGTAGTTGTGCCCCCAGTACTGTGCCCTTTCTTAGCGGTATCCCCTGTAGCTGTGCCCTCAGTAGTTGTGCCCCCAGTACTGTGCCCCCTGTAGCTGTGCCCTCAGTAGTTGTGCTCCCAGTACTGTGCCCCTTTTAGCTGTGTCCCCTGTAGCTGTGCCCCCTGTAGCTGTGCCCTCAGTAGTTGTGCCCCAAGTACTGTTCCCTTTTTAGCTGTGTCCCCCTGTAGCTATGCCCCCTGTAGCTGTGCCCTCAGTAGTTGTGCCCCTAGTACTGTGCCCCCTGTAGCTGTGCCCTCAGTAGTTGTGCCCCCAGTACTGTGCCCTTTTTAGCTGTATCCCCTGTAGCTGTGCCCCCAGTACTGTGGCCCAAGTAGTTGTGCCCCCAGTACTGTGCCCCCTGTAGCTGTGCCCTCAGTAGTTGTGCCCCCAGTACTGTGCCCCCTGTAGCTGTGCCCTCAGTAGTTGTGCCCTCAGTACTGTGCCCCCTGTAGCTGTGCCCCAGTACTGTGCCCCCTGTAGCTGTGCCCTCAGTAGTTGTGCCCCAGTACTGTGCCCTTTTTAGCTGTATCCCCTGTAGCTGTGCCCCAGTACTGTGGCCCCAGTAGTTGTGCCCCCAGTACTGTGCCCCCTGTAGCTGTGCCCTCAGTAGTTGTGCCCCCAGTACTGTGCCCCCTGTAGCTGTGCCCTCAGTAGTTGTGCCCCCAGTACTGTGCCCTTTTTAGCTGTATCCCCTGTAGCTGTGCCCCCAGTACTGTGGCCCCAGTAGTTGTGCCCCCAGTACTGTGCCCCCTGTAGCTGTGCGCTCAGTAGTTGTGCCCCCAGTACTGTGCCCTTTTTAGCTGTATCCCCTGTAGCTGTGCCCCCAGTACTGTGGCCCCAGTAGTTGTGCCCCCAGTACTGTGCCCCCTGTAGCTGTGCCCTCAGTACTGTGGCCCCAGTAGTTGTGCCCCCAGTACTGTGCCCCCTGTAGCTGTGCCCTCAGTAGTTTGTGCCCCCAGTACAGTGCCCCTGTAGCTGTGCCCCCAGTACTGTGGCCCCAGTAGTTGTGCCCCCAGTACTGTGCCCCCTGTAGCTGTGCCCCCAGTACTGTGGCCCCAGTAGTTGTGCCCCCAGTACTGTGCCCCCTGTAGCTGTGCCCTCAGTAGTTGTGAACCCCAGTACTGTGCCCCCTGTAGCTGTGCCCTCAGTAGTTGTGCCCCAGTACTGTGCTTTTCCGCTTACAAAAATAAATTAATAAATAAATACTCACCATCCTGCTCCTGCTTCCCGACCGCTGCTGCCCTCCGTCTCCGGACGCCGGCACTGCTCCTCGGATCTATGGAAGAGACGTCATGACGTCTCTCCCATAGCACCACATAGACACTAGAGGTCAATTATGACCTCTAGCATCTATGGCCACTCCCACAATGCCGTGCGGTGTGCGATGACATAATCGCGCACCACACGGCACTGACATCAGTAGCGGATCTTGCTCTCGGGATGGCGGCGGTGGCGCCCTCGGGGCAAGGGCGCCCCAGGCAAAAGTCCTGCATGCCCGTGGCAAGATCCGCTACTGTATTATATCTGTGTTTATGTACCTATGTACCTAGCTATTTTTTCATCTTATCAGATTTTTGAGGCAGAGAGAAATGCAAGTCCATTTATGGAGATTATCTTGTGTGTCTTCTATAAATATATGGGGAATTCAAAAGAGATAAAATGATGAGGGATGAAGTACGCAAGGGCGTTTTAACAGAGGAGGGGGCCCCTGTGCAGACTCCGGATGTGCACCCACCTTTGAACAGTGCAGTAGTCTTCGGCTTTATGCTGGAGTCTACTGCGCATGTGCAGCGGCCATTTTGACTGTCATTATTGCTGCTGCTACAGCGCCCGACGCGGGACTCCAGAGGGGTAAGTATTAAAATATGGGTGCAGTGTGTGCGGTGTGGGCCACCCAGGAACCAGGGGCCCATGTGCACCACACACATTGCATCCATTATAGAAACACCAATGGTAGTACGGATGATGTGTAGTAGGTTGGGAATGTAGTACAGGAGATGTGGGATAGGTTGGGGAATGTAGTACAAGGGATGTGGGATAGGTTGGGGAATGTAGTACAAGGGATGTGGGATAGGTTGGGGAATGTAATATAGGGAGAAGTGGGATAGGTTGGGAAATGTAATACAGGGAGATGTGGGATAGGTTGGGGAATGTAGTACAGGGAGAAGTGGGATAGGTTGGGAAATGTAGTTCAGGGGATGTGGATAGGTTGGGGAATATAATTACAGGGAGATGTGGGATAGGTTGGGGAATGTATTACAGGGAGATGTAAGATAGGTTGTGGAATGTAGTACAGGGAGATGTGGGATAGGTCGGGGATTGTAATACAGGGGATGTGGGTATAGGTTGGGGAATGTAATACAGGGAGATGTGGGATAGGTTGGGGAATGTAATACAGGGAGATGTTGGATAGGTTGGGGAATGTAGTACAGGGGATGTGGGATAGGTCGGGGAATGTAGATACAGGGAGATGTGGGATAGGTTGGGGAATGTAGTAGACAGGGGATGTGGGATAGGTTGGGAATGTAATACAGGGGAGATGTGGGATAGGGTTGGGAAATGTAGTACAGGAGATGTGAGATAGGTTGGGGAATGTAATACAGGAGATGTGGGATAGGTAGGGGAATGTAATACAGGGAGATGTGAGATAGGTTGGGGAATGTAGTACAGGGAGATGTGAGATAGGTTGGGGAATGTAATACAGGGAGATGTGGGATAGGTTGGGAAATGTAGTTCAGGGGATGTGGGATAGGTTGGGGAATATAATACAGGGAGATGTGGGATAGGTTGGGGAATGTAATACAGGGAGATGTAAGATAGGTTGTGGAATGTAGTACAGGGGATGTGGGTTAGGTCGGGGAAATGTAATACAGGGGATGGTGGGATAGGTTGGGGAATGTAATACAGGGGATGTGGGATAGGTTGGGGAATTGTAGTACAGGGAGATGTTGGGACTAGGTTGGGGAATGTAATACAGGGAGATGTGGGATAGGTTGGGGAATGTAAATACAGGGAGATGTGGGATAGGTTGGGGAATGTATTACAGGGAGATGTGGGATAGGTTGGGGAATGTAGTACAGGATATGTGAGATAGGTTGAGGGAATGTAGTACAGGGAGATGTGGGATAGGTTGGGGAATGTAATACAGGGGATGTGGGATAGGTTGGGGAATGTAGTACAGGGGATGTGAGATAGGTCGGGGAATGTAGTACAGGGCATGTGGGATAGGTTGGGGAATGTAGTACAGGGAGATGTGGGATAGGTTGGGGAATGTAATACAGGGAGATGTGGGATAGGTTGGGGAATGTATTACAGGGAGATGTGGGATAGGTTGGGGAATGTAGTACAGGATATGTGAGATAGGTTGGGGAATGTAGTACAGGGAGATGTGGGATAGGTTGGGGAATGTAATACAGGGAGATGTGAGATAGGTTGGGGAATGTAGTACAGGGGATGTGGGATAGGTTGGGGAATGTGGTATAGGGAGATGTGTAACAGGTCGGGGAATGTAGTACAGGAGATGTGGGATAGGTCGGAGAATGTAATACAGGGAGATGTGAGATAGGTTGGGGAATGTAGTACAGGGGATGTGGGATAGGTTGGGGAATGTAGTATAGGGAGATGTGTAATAGGTTGGGGAATGTAGTACAGGAGATGTGGGATAGGTTGGGGAATGTAATATAGGGAGATGTGGGATAGGTCGGGGAATGTAGTACAGGGGATGTGGGATAGGTCGGGGAATATAGTTCAGGGGATGTGGGATAGGTTGGGGAATGTAGTACAGGGAGATGTGTAATAGGTTGGGGAATGTAGTACAGGGGATGTGGGATAGGTCGGGGAATGTAGTACAGGGGATGTCGGATAGGTCGGGGAATGTAGTACAGGGAGATGTGTAATAGGTTGGGGAATGTAGTACAGGGGATGTGGGATAGGTCGGGGAATGTAGTACAGGGAGATGTGTAATAGGTTGGGGAATGTAGTACAGGGGATGTGGGATAGGTCGGGGAATGTAGTACAGGGGATGTGGGATAGGTCGGGGAATGTAGTACAGGGAGATGTGTAATAGGTTGGGGAATGTAGTTCTGGGGATGTGGGATAGGTTGGGGTATTTAATACAGGGAGATGTGGGATAGGTTGGGGAATGTAATACAGGGAGATGTGGGATAGGTTGGGGAATATGGTATAGGGAGACGTGTAATAGGTTGGGGAATGTAGTACAGGGGATGTGGGATAGGTTGGGGAATGTAATACAGGGAGATGTGAGATAGGTCGGGGAATGTAGTACAGGGAGATGTGTAATAGGTTGGGGAATGTAGTTCAGGGGATGTGGGATAGGTTGGGGTATTTAATACAGGGAGATGTGGGATAGGTTGGGGAATGTAATACAGGGAGATGTGGGATAGGTTGGGGAATGTAATACAGGGAGATGTGGGATAGGTTGGGGTATTTAAAACAGGGAGATGTGGGATAGTTTGGGGAATGTAATACAGGGAGATGTGGGATAGGTTGGGGAATGTAATACAGGGAGATGTGGGATAGGTTGGGGAATGTGGTATAGGGAGATGTGTAATAGGTTGGGGAATGTAGTAAAGGGAGATGTGGGATAGGTCGGGGAATGTAATACAGGGAAATGTGGGATAGGTTGGGGAATGTAGTACAGGGGATGTGGGATAGGTTGGGGAATGTAGTATAGGGAGATGTGTAATAGGTTGGGGAATGTAGTTCAGGGGATGTGGGATAGGTTGGGGAATGTAATACAGGGGATGTTGGATAAGCTGGGGAATGTAGTACAGGGATATGTGGGATAGGTCGGGGAATGTAATACAGGGAGATGTGGGATAGGTTGGGGAATGTAATACAGGGAGATGTGGGATAGGTTGGGGAATGTGGTATAGGGAGATGTGTAATAGGTTGGGGAATGTAGTACAGGGAGATGTGGGATAGGTCGGGGAATGTAATACAGGGAAATGTGGGATAGGTTGGGGAATGTAGTACAGGGGATGTGGGATAGGTTGGGGAATGTAGTATAGGGAGATATGTAATAGGTTGGGGAATGTAGTTCAGGGGATGTGGGATAGGTTGGGGAATGTAGTACAGGGGATGTTGGATGAGCTGGGGAATGTAATACAGGAAGATGTGAGATAGGCTGGGGAATGTAGTACAGGGGATGTGGGATAGGTCGGGGAATGTAATACAGGGAAATGTGGGATAGGTTGGGGAATGTAGTACAGGGGATGTGGGATAGGTTGGGGAATGTAGTATAGGGAGTTGTGTAATAGGATGGGGAATGTAGTTCAGGGGATGTGGGATAGGTTGGGGAATGTAGTACAGGGGATGTTGGATAAGCTGGGGAATGCAGTACAGGGATATGTGGGATAGGTCGGGGAATGTAATACAGGGAGATGTGGGATAGGTTGGGGAATGTAGTACAGGGGATGTGGGATAGGTTGGGGAATGTGGTATAGGGAGATGTGTAATAGGTCGGGGAATGTAGTACAGGGGATGTGGGATAGGTTGGGGAATGTGGTATAGGGAGATGTGTAACAGGTCGGGGAATGTAGTACAGGGGATGTGGGATAGGTCGGGGAATGTAATACAGGGAGATGTGGGATAGGTTGGGGAATGTATTACAGGGAGATGTGGGATAGGTTGGGGAATGTAGTACAGGATATGTGAGATAGGTTGGGGAATGTAGTACAGGGAAATGTGGGATAGGTTGGGGAATGTAATACAGGGAGATGTGAGATAGGTTGGGGAATGTAGTACAGGGGATGTGGGATAGGTTGGGGAATGTGGTATAGGGAGATGTGTAACAGGTCGGGGAATGTAGTACAGGAGATGTGGGATAGGTCGGAGAATGTAATACAGGGAGATGTGAGATAGGTTGGGGAATGTAGTACAGGGGATGTGGGATAGGTTGGGGAATGTAGTATAGGGAGATGTGTAATAGGTTGGGGAATGTAGTACAGGGGATGTGGGATAGGTTGGGGAATGTAATATAGGGAGATGTGGGATAGGTCGGGGAATGTAGTACAGGGGATGTGGGATAGGTCGGGGAATGTAGTTCAGGGGATGTGGGATAGGTTGGGGAATGTAGTACAGGGAGATGTGTAATAGGTTGGGGAATGTAGTACAGGGGATGTGGGATAGGTCAGGGAATGTAGTACAGGGGATGTCGGATAGGTCGGGGAATGTAGTACAGGGAGATGTGTAATAGGTTGGGGAATGTAGTACAGGGGATGTGGGATAGGTCGGGGAATGTAGTACAGGGAGATGTGTAATAGGTTGGGGAATGTAGTACAGGGGATGTGGGATAGGTCGGGGAATGTAGTACAGGGGATGTGGGATAGGTCGGGGAATGTAGTACAGGGAGATGTGTAATAGGTTGGGGAATGTAGTTCAGGGGATGTGGGATAGGTTGGGGTATTTAATACAGGGAGATGTGGGATAGGTTGGGGAATGTAATACAGGGAGATGTGGGATAGGTTGGGGAATATGGTATAGGGAGATGTGTAATAGGTTGGGGAATGTAGTACAGGGGATGTGGGATAGGTTGGGGAATGTAATACAGGGAGATGTGAGATAGGTCGGGGAATGTAGTACAGGGAGATGTGTAATAGGTTGGGGAATGTAGTTCAGGGGATGTGGGATAGGTTGGGGTATTTAATACAGGGAGATGTGGGATAGGTTGGGGAATGTAATACAGGGAGATGTGGGATAGGTTGGGGAATGTAATACAGGGAGATGTGGGATAGGTTGGGGTATTTAATACAGGGAGATGTGGGATAGTTTGGGGAATGTAATACAGGGAGATGTGGGATAGGTTGGGGAATGTAATACAGGGAGATGTGGGATAGGTTGGGGAATGTGGTATAGGGAGATGTGCAATAGGTTGGGGAATGTAGTACAGGGAGATGTGGGATAGGTCGGGGAATGTAATACAGGGAAATGTGGGATAGGTTGGGGAATGTAGTACAGGGGATGTGGGATAGGTTGGGGAATGTAGTATAGGGAGATGTGTAATAGGTTGGGGAATGTAGTACAGGGAGATGTGGGATAGGTCGGGGAATGTAATACAGGGAAATGTGGGATAGGTTGGGGAATGTAGTACAGGGGATGTGGGATAGGTTGGGGAATGTAGTATAGGGAGATATGTAATAGGTTGGGGAATGTAGTTCAGGGGATGTGGGATAGGTTGGGGAATGTAGTACAGGGGATGTTGGATGAGCTGGGGAATGTAATACAGGAAGATGTGAGATAGGCTGGGGAATGTAGTACAGGGGATGTGGGATAGGTCGGGGAATGTAATACAGGGAAATGTGGGATAGGTTGGGGAATGTAGTACAGGGGATGTGGGATAGGTTGGGGAATGTAGTATAGGGAGATGTGTAATAGGATGGGGAATGTAGTTCAGGGGATGTGGGATAGGTTGGGGAATGTAGTACAGGGGATGTTGGATAAGCTGGGGAATGCAGTACAGGGATATGTGGGATAGGTCGGGGAATGTAATACAGGGAGATGTGGGATAGGTTGGGGAATGTAGTACAGGGGATGTGGGATAGGTTGGGGAATGTGGTATAGGGAGATGTGTAATAGGTCGGGGAATGTAGTACAGGGGATGTGGGATAGGTTGGGGAATGTGGTATAGGGAGATGTGTAACAGGTCGGGGAATGTAGTACAGGGGATGTGGGATAGGTCGGGGAATGTAATACAAGGAGATGTGAGATAGGTTGGGGAATGTAGTACAGGGGATGTGGGATAGGTTGGGGAATGTAGTATAGGGAGATGTGTAATAGGTTGGGGAATGTAGTTCAGGGGATGTGGGATAGGTTGGGGAATGTAGTACAGGGGATGTTGGATAAGTTGGGGAATGTAGTACAGGGATATGTGGGATAGGTTGGGGAATGTATTACAGGGAGATGTGGGATAGGTTGGGGAATGTAGTACAGGAAATGTGTAATAAGTTGGGGAATGTAGTACAGGGAGATGTGGGTTAGGTTGGGGAATGTAATACAGGGAGATGTGGGATAGGTTGGGGAATGTAGTACAGGAGATGTGAGATTGGTTGGGGAATGTAATACAGGGAGATGTGAGATAGGTTGGGGAATGTGGTATAGGGAGATGTGTAATAGGTTGGGGAATGTAGTACAGGGAGATGTGGGATAGGTCGGGGAATGTAATACAGGGAGATGTGAGATAGGTTGGGGAATGTAATACAGGGAGATGTGAGATAGGTTGGGGAATGTAGTACAGGGGATATGGGATAGGTTGGGAAATGTAGTATAGGGAGATGTGTAAAAGGTTGGGGAATGTAGTTCAGGGGATGTGGGATAGGTTGGGGAATGTAGTTCAGGGGATGTTGGATAAGTTGGGGAATGTAGTACAGGAATATGTGGGATAGGTCGGGGAATGTAATACAGGGAGATGTGAGATAGGTTGGGGAATGTAGTACAGGGGATGTGGGATAGGTTGGGGAATGTGGTATAGGGAGATGTGTAATAGGTTGGGGAATGTAGTACAGGGGATGTGGGATAGGTTGGGGAATGTGGTATAGGGAGATGTGTAATAGGTCGGGGAATGTGGTACAGGGGATGTAGGATAGGTCGGGGAATGTAATACAGGGAGATGTGAGATAGGTTGGGGAATGTAGTACAGGGGATGTGAGATAGGTTGGGGAATGTAGTATATGGAGATGTGTAATAGGTTGGGGAATGTAGTTCAGGGGATGTGGGATAGGTTGGGGAATGTAGTACAGGGGATGTTGGATAAGTTGGGGAATGTAGTGCAGGGATATGTGGGATAGGTTGGGGAATATATTACAGGGAGATGTGGGATAGGTTGGGGAATGTAGTACAGGGGATGTTGGATAAGTTGGGGAATGTAGTACAGGGATATGTGGAATAGGTTGGGGAATATATTACAGGGAGATGTGGGATAGGTTGGGGAATGTAGTACAGGGGATATGGGATAGGTTGGGGAATGTAGTACAGGGGATGTGGGATAGGTTGGAGAATGTAATGCAGGGAGATGTGGGATAGGTTGGGGAATGTAGTACAGGGG
The DNA here is from genome assembly GCF_028390025.1 of Pseudophryne corroboree. Lineage (NCBI taxonomy): Eukaryota > Metazoa > Chordata > Amphibia > Anura > Myobatrachidae > Pseudophryne > Pseudophryne corroboree. The sequence continues at coordinate 115,277,122 of NC_086448.1, forward strand.
ATGTGGGATAGGTTGGGGAATGTAGTACAGGGATATGTGGGATAGGTTGGGGAATATATTACAGGGAGATGTGGGATAGGTTGGGGAATGTAGTACAGGGGATGTTGGATAAGTTGGGGAATGTAGTACAGGGGATGTTGGATAAGTTGGGGAATGTAGTACAGGGATATGTGGAATAGGTTGGGGAATATATTACAGGGAGATGTGGGATAGGTTGGGGAATGTAGTACAGGGGATGTGGGATAGGTTGGGGAATGTAGTACAGGGGATGTGGGATAGGTTGGGGAATGTAATGCAGGTAGATGTGGGATAGGTTGGGGAATGTAGTACAGGGGATGTGGGATAGGTTGGGGAATGTATTACAGTGGATGTGGGATAGGATGGGGAATGTAATACAGGGAGATGTGGGATAGGTTGGGAAATGTAGTACAGGAGATGTGGAATAGGTTGGGGAAAGTAATACAGGGAGATGTGGGATAGGTTGGGGAATGTAATACAGGGAGATGTGGGATAGGTTGGGGAATGTTGTACAGGAGATGTGAGATAGGTTGGGGAATGTAATACAGGGGATGAGGGATAGGTTGGGGAATGTAATACAGGGAGATGTGGGATAGGTTGGGGAATGTAATACAGGGATATGTGGGATAGGTTGGGGAATGTAATACAGGGAGATGTGGGATAGGTTGGGGAATGTAGTACAGGAGATGTGAGAAAGGTTGGGGAATGTAATATAGGGAGATGTGGGATAGGTTGGGGAATGTAATACGGGGAGATGTGGGATAGGTTGTGGAATGTAGTACAGGGGATGTGGGATAGGTTGTGGAATGTAGTATAGGGAGATGTGTAATAGGTTGGGGAATGTGGTACAGGGGATGTGGGATAGGTCGGGGAATGTAATACAGGGAGATATGAGATAGGTTGGGGAATGTAGTACAGGCGATGTGGGATAGGTTGGGGAATGTAGTATAGGGAGATGTGTAATAGGTTGGGAAACGTAGTACAGGGAGATGTGGGATAGGTTGGGGAATTTAATACAGGGAGATGTGGGATAGGTTGGGGAATGTAATACAGGGAGATGTGGGATAGGTTGGGGAATGTAATACAGGGAGATGTGGGATAGGTTGGGGAATGTGGTATAGGGAGATGTGTAATAGGTTGTGGAATGTAGTACAGGAGATGTGGGATAGGTCGGGGAATGTAATACAGGGGATGTGGGATAGGTTGGGGAATGTAATACAGGGAGATGTGGGATAGGTTGGGGAATGTAATACAGGGAGATGTTGGATAGGTTGGGGAATGTAGTACAGGGGATGTGGGATAGGTCGGGGAATGTAATACAGGGAGATGTGGGATAGGTTGGGGAATGTAGTACAGGGGATGTGGGATAGGTTGGGGAATGTAATACAGGGAGATGTGGGATAGGTTGGGAAATGTAGTACAGGGAGATGTGAGATAGGTTGGGGAATGTAATACAGGGAGATGTGGGATAGGTAGGGGAATGTAATACAGGGAGATGTGAGATAGGTTGGGGAATGTAGTACAGGGAGATGTGAGATAGGTTGGGGAATGTAATACAGGGAGATGTGGGATAGGTTGGGAAATGTAGTTCAGGGGATGTGGGATAGGTTGGGGAATATAATACAGGGAGATGTGGGATAGGTTGGGGAATGTAATACAGGAAGATGTAAGATAGGTTGTGGAATGTAGTACAGGGGATGTGGGATAGGTCGGGGAATGTAATACAGGGGATGTGGGATAGGTTGGGGAATGTAATACAGGGGATGTGGGATAGGTTGGGGAATGTAGTACAGGGAGATGTGGGATAGGTTGGGGAATGTAATACAGGGAGATGTGGGATAGGTTGGGGAATGTAATACAGGGAGATGTGGGATAGGTTGGGGAATGTATTACAGGGAGATGTGGGATAGGTTGGGGAATGTAGTACAGGATATGTGAGATAGGTTGGGGAATGTAGTACAGGGAGATGTGGGATAGGTTGGGGAATGTAATACAGGGGATGTGGGATAGGTTGGGGAATGTAGTACAGGGGATGTGAGATAGGTCGGGGAATGTAGTACAGGGCATGTGGGATAGGTTGGGGAATGTAGTACAGGGAGATGTGGGATAGGTTGGGGAATGTAATACAGGGAGATGTGGGATAGGTTGGGGAATGTATTACAGGGAGATGTGGGATAGGTTGGGGAATGTAGTACAGGATATGTGAGATAGGTTGGGGAATGTAGTACAGGGAGATGTGGGATAGGTTGGGGAATGTAATACAGGGAGATGTGAGATAGGTTGGGGAATGTAGTACAGGGGATGTGGGATAGGTTGGGGAATGTGGTATAGGAAGATGTGTAACAGGTCGGGGAATGTAGTACAGGAGATGTGGGATAGGTCGGAGAATGTAATACAGGGAGATGTGAGATAGGTTGGGGAATGTAGTACAGGGGATGTGGGATAGGTTGGGGAATGTAGTATAGGGAGATGTGTAATAGGTTGGGGAATGTAGTACAGGAGATGTGGGATAGGTTGGGGAATGTAATATAGGGAGATGTGGGATAGGTCGGGGAATGTAGTACAGGGGATGTGGGATAGGTCGGGGAATGTAGTTCAGGGGATGTGGGATAGGTTGGGGAATGTAGTACAGGGAGATGTGTAATAGGTTGGGGAATGTAGTACAGGGGATGTGGGATAGGTCGGGGAATGTAGTACAGGGGATGTCGGATAGGTCGGGGAATGTAGTACAGGGAGATGTGTAATAGGTTGGGGAATGTAGTACAGGGGATGTGGGATAGGTCGGGGAATGTAGTACAGGGAGATGTGTAATAGGTTGGGGAATGTAGTACAGGGGATGTGGGATAGGTCGGGGAATGTAGTACAGGGGATGTGGGATAGGTCGGGGAATGTAGTACAGGGAGATGTGTAATAGGTTGGGCAATGTAGTTCTGGGGATGTGGGATAGGTTGGGGTATTTAATACAGGGAGATGTGGGATAGGTTGGGGAATGTAATACAGGGAGATGTGGGATAGGTTGGGGAATATGGTATAGGGAGACTTGTAATAGGTTGGGGAATGTAGTACAGGGGATGTGGGATAGGTTGGGGAATGTAATACAGGGAGATGTGAGATAGGTCGGGGAATGTAGTACAGGGAGATGTGTAATAGGTTGGGGAATGTAGTTCAGGGGATGTGGGATAGGTTGGGGTATTTAATACAGGGAGATGTGGGATAGGTTGGGGAATGTAATACAGGGAGATGTGGGATAGGTTGGGGAATGTAATACAGGGAGATGTGGGATAGGTTGGGGTATTTAAAACAGGGAGATGTGGGATAGTTTGGGGAATGTAATACAGGGAGATGTGGGATAGGTTGGGGAATGTAATACAGGGAGATGTGGGATAGGTTGGGGAATGTGGTATAGGGAGATGTGTAATAGGTTGGGGAATGTAGTACAGGGAGATGTGGGATAGGTCGGGGAATGTAATACAGGGAAATGTGGGATAGGTTGGGGAATGTAGTACAGGGGATGTGGGATAGGTTGGGGAATGTAGTATAGGGAGATGTGTAATAGGTTGGGGAATGTAGTTCAGGGGATGTGGGATAGGTTGGGGAATGTAGTACAGGGGATGTTGGATAAGCTGGGGAATGTAGTACAGGGATATGTGGGATAGGTCGGGGAATGTAATACAGGGAGATGTGGGATAGGTCGGGGAATGTAATACAGGGAGATGTGGGATAGGTTGGGGAATGTGGTATAGGGAGATGTGTAATAGGTTGGGGAATGTAGTACAGGGAGATGTGGGATAGGTCGGGGAATGTAATACAGGGAAATGTGGGATAGGTTGGGGAATGTAGTACAGGGGATGTGGGATAGGTTGGGGAATGTAGTATAGGGAGATATGTAATAGGTTGGGGAATGTAGTTCAGGGGATGTGGGATAGGTTGGGGAATGTAGTACAGGGGATGTTGGATGAGCTGGGGAATGTAATACAGGAAGATGTGAGATAGGCTGGGGAATGTAGTACAGGGGATGTGGGATAGGTCGGGGAATGTAATACAGGGAAATGTGGGATAGGTTGGGGAATGTAGTACAGGGGATGTGGGATAGGTTGGGGAATGTAGTATAGGGAGATGTGTAATAGGATGGGGAATGTAGTTCAGGGGATGTGGGATAGGTTGGGGAATGTAGTACAGGGGATGTTGGATAAGCTGGGGAATGCAGTACAGGGATATGTGGGATAGGTCGGGGAATGTAATACAGGGAGATGTGGGATAGGTTGGGGAATGTAGTACAGGGGATGTGGGATAGGTTGGGGAATGTGGTATAGGGAGATGTGTAATAGGTCGGGGAATGTAGTACAGGGGATGTGGGATAGGTTGGGGAATGTGGTATAGGGAGATGTGTAACAGGTCGGGGAATGTAGTACAGGGGATGTGGGATAGGTCGGGGAATGTAATACAGGGAGATGTGGGATAGGTTGGGGAATGTATTACAGGGAGATGTGGGATAGGTTGGGGAATGTAGTACAGGATATGTGAGATAGGTTGGGGAATGTAGTACAGGGAAATGTGGGATAGGTTGGGGAATGTAATACAGGGAGATGTGAGATAGGTTGGGGAATGTAGTACAGGGGATGTGGGATAGGTTGGGGAATGTGGTATAGGGAGACGTGTAACAGGTCGGGGAATGTAGTACAGGAGATGTGGGATAGGTCGGAGAATGTAATACAGGGAGATGTGAGATAGGTTGGGGAATGTAGTACAGGGGATGTGGGATAGGTTGGGGAATGTAGTATAGGGAGATGTGTAATAGGTTGGGGAATGTAGTACAGGGGATGTGGGATAGGTTGGGGAATGTAATATAGGGAGATGTGGGATAGGTCGGGGAATGTAGTACAGGGGATGTGGGATAGGTCGGGGAATGTAGTTCAGGGGATGTGGGATAGGTTGGGGAATGTAGTACAGGGAGATGTGTAATAGGTTGGGGAATGTAGTACAGGGGATGTGGGATAGGTCAGGGAATGTAGTACAGGGGATGTCGGATAGGTCGGGGAATGTAGTACAGGGAGATGTGTAATAGGTTGGGGAATGTAGTACAGGGGATGTGGGATAGGTCGGGGAATGTAGTACAGGGAGATGTGTAATAGGTTGGGGAATGTAGTACAGGGGATGTGGGATAGGTCGGGGAATGTAGTACAGGGGATGTGGGATAGGTCGGGGAATGTAGTACAGGGAGATGTGTAATAGGTTGGGGAATGTAGTTCAGGGGATGTGGGATAGGTTGGGGTATTTAATACAGGGAGATGTGGGATAGGTTGGGGAATGTAATACAGGGAGATGTGGGATAGGTTGGGGAATATGGTATAGGGAGATGTGTAATAGGTTGGGGAATGTAGTACAGGGGATGTGGGATAGGTTGGGGAATGTAATACAGGGAGATGTGAGATAGGTCGGGGAATGTAGTACAGGGAGATGTGTAATAGGTTGGGGAATGTAGTTCAGGGGATGTGGGATAGGTTGGGGAATGTAGTACAGGGGATGTTGGATGAGCTGGGGAATGTAATACAGGAAGATGTGAGATAGGCTGGGGAATGTAGTACAGGGGATGTGGGATAGGTCGGGGAATGTAATACAGGGAAATGTGGGATAGGTTGGGGAATGTAGTACAGGGGATGTGGGATAGGTTGGGGAATGTGGTATAGGGAGATGTGTAACAGGTCGGGGAATGTAGTACAGGAGATGTGGGATAGGTCGGAGAATGTAATACAGGGAGATGTGGGATAGGTTGGGGAATGTATTACAGGGAGATGTGGGATAGGTTGGGGAATGTAATACAGGGAGATGTGAGATAGGTCGGGGAATGTAGTACAGGGAGATGTGTAATAGGTTGGGGAATGTAGTTCAGGGGATGTGGGATAGGTTGGGGTATTTAATACAGGGAGATGTGGGATAGGTTGGGGAATGTAATACAGGGAGATGTGGGATAGGTTGGGGAATGTAATACAGGGAGATGTGGGATAGGTTGGGGTATTTAATACAGGGAGATGTGGGATAGTTTGGGGAATGTAATACAGGGAGATGTGGGATAGGTTGGGGAATGTAATACAGGGAGATGTGGGATAGGTTGGGGAATGTGGTATAGGGAGATGTGCAATAGGTTGGGGAATGTAGTACAGGGAGATGTGGGATAGGTCGGGGAATGTAATACAGGGAAATGTGGGATAGGTTGGGGAATGTAGTACAGGGGATGTGGGATAGGTTGGGGAATGTAGTATAGGGAGATGTGTAATAGGTTGGGGAATGTAGTTCAGGGGATGTGGGATAGGTTGGGGAATGTAGTACAGGGGATGTTGGATAAGCTGGGGAATGTAGTACAGGGATATGTGGGATAGGTCGGGGAATGTAATACAGGGAGATGTGGGATAGGTTGGGGAATGTAATACAGGGAGATGTGGGATAGGTTGGGGAATGTGGTATAGGGAGATGTGTAATAGGTTGGGGAATGTAGTACAGGGAGATGTGGGATAGGTCGGGGAATGTAATACAGGGAAATGTGGGATAGGTTGGGGAATGTAGTACAGGGGATGTGGGATAGGTTGGGGAATGTAGTATAGGGAGATATGTAATAGGTTGGGGAATGTAGTTCAGGGGATGTGGGATAGGTTGGGGAATGTAGTACAGGGGATGTTGGATGAGCTGGGGAATGTAATACAGGAAGATGTGAGATAGGCTGGGGAATGTAGTACAGGGGATGTGGGATAGGTCGGGGAATGTAATACAGGGAAATGTGGGATAGGTTGGGGAATGTAGTACAGGGGATGTGGGATAGGTTGGGGAATGTAGTATAGGGAGATGTGTAATAGGATGGGGAATGTAGTTCAGGGGATGTGGGATAGGTTGGGGAATGTAGTACAGGGGATGTTGGATAAGCTGGGGAATGCAGTACAGGGATATGTGGGATAGGTCGGGGAATGTAATACAGGGAGATGTGGGATAGGTTGGGGAATGTAGTACAGGGGATGTGGGATAGGTTGGGGAATGTGGTATAGGGAGATGTGTAATAGGTCGGGGAATGTAGTACAGGGGATGTGGGATAGGTTGGGGAATGTGGTATAGGGAGATGTGTAACAGGTCGGGGAATGTAGTACAGGGGATGTGGGATAGGTCGGGGAATGTAATACAAGGAGATGTGAGATAGGTTGGGGAATGTAGTACAGGGGATGTGGGATAGGTTGGGGAATGTAGTATAGGGAGATGTGTAATAGGTTGGGGAATGTAGTTCAGGGGATGTGGGATAGGTTGGGGAATGTAGTACAGGGGATGTTGGATAAGTTGGGGAATGTAGTACAGGGATATGTGGGATAGGTTGGGGAATGTATTACAGGGAGATGTGGGATAGGTTGGGGAATGTAGTACAGGAAATGTGTAATAAGTTGGGGAATGTAGTACAGGGAGATGTGGGTTAGGTTGGGGAATGTAATACAGGGAGATGTGGGATAGGTTGGGGAATGTAGTACAGGAGATGTGAGATTGGTTGGGGAATGTAATACAGGGAGATGTGAGATAGGTTGGGGAATGTGGTATAGGGAGATGTGTAATAGGTTGGGGAATGTAGTACAGGGAGATGTGGGATAGGTCGGGGAATGTAATACAGGGAGATGTGAGATAGGTTGGGGAATGTAATACAGGGAGATGTGAGATAGGTTGGGGAATGTAGTACAGGGGATATGGGATAGGTTGGGAAATGTAGTATAGGGAGATGTGTAAAAGGTTGGGGAATGTAGTTCAGGGGATGTGGGATAGGTTGGGGAATGTAGTTCAGGGGATGTTGGATAAGTTGGGGAATGTAGTACAGGAATATGTGGGATAGGTCGGGGAATGTAATACAGGGAGATGTGAGATAGGTTGGGGAATGTAGTACAGGGGATGTGGGATAGGTTGGGGAATGTGGTATAGGGAGATGTGTAATAGGTTGGGGAATGTAGTACAGGGGATGTGGGATAGGTTGGGGAATGTGGTATAGGGAGATGTGTAATAGGTCGGGGAATGTGGTACAGGGGATGTAGGATAGGTCGGGGAATGTAATACAGGGAGATGTGAGATAGGTTGGGGAATGTAGTACAGGGGATGTGAGATAGGTTGGGGAATGTAGTATATGGAGATGTGTAATAGGTTGGGGAATGTAGTTCAGGGGATGTGGGATAGGTTGGGGAATGTAGTACAGGGGATGTTGGATAAGTTGGGGAATGTAGTGCAGGGATATGTGGGATAGGTTGGGGAATATATTACAGGGAGATGTGGGATAGGTTGGGGAATGTAGTACAGGGGATGTTGGATAAGTTGGGGAATGTAGTACAGGGATATGTGGAATAGGTTGGGGAATATATTACAGGGAGATGTGGGATAGGTTGGGGAATGTAGTACAGGGGATATGGGATAGGTTGGGGAATGTAGTACAGGGGATGTGGGATAGGTTGGAGAATGTAATGCAGGGAGATGTGGGATAGGTTGGGGAATGTAGTACAGGGGATGTGGGATAGGTTGGGGAATGTAGTACAGGGATATGTGGGATAGGTTGGGGAATATATTACAGGGAGATGTGGGATAGGTTGGGGAATGTAGTACAGGGGATGTTGGATAAGTTGGGGAATGTAGTACAGGGGATGTTGGATAAGTTGGGGAATGTAGTACAGGGATATGTGGAATAGGTTGGGGAATATATTACAGGGAGATGTGGGATAGGTTGGGGAATGTAGTACAGGGGATGTGGGATAGGTTGGGGAATGTAGTACAGGGGATGTGGGATAGGTTGGGGAATGTAATGCAGGTAGATGTGGGATAGGTTGGGGAATGTAGTACAGGGGATGTGGGATAGGTTGGGGAATGTATTACAGTGGATGTGGGATAGGATGGGGAATGTAATACAGGGAGATGTGGGATAGGTTGGGAAATGTAGTACAGGAGATGTGGAATAGGTTGGGCAAAGTAATACAGGGAGATGTGGGATAGGTTGGGGAATGTAATACAGGGAGATGTGGGATAGGTTGGGGAATGTTGTACAGGAGATGTGAGATAGGTTGGGGAATGTAATACAGGGGATGAGGGATAGGTTGGGGAATGTAATACAGGGAGATGTGGGATAGGTTGGGGAATGTAATACAGGGATATGTGGGATAGGTTGGGGAATGTAATACAGGGAGATGTGGGATAGGTTGGGGAATGTAGTACAGGAGATGTGAGATAGGTTGGGGAATGTAATATAGGGAGATGTGGGATAGGTTGGGGAATGTAATACGGGGAGATGTGGGATAGGTTGTGGAATGTAGTACAGGGGATGTGGGATAGGTTGTGGAATGTAGTATAGGGAGATGTGTAATAGGTTGGGGAATGTGGTACAGGGGATGTGGGATAGGTCGGGGAATGTAATACAGGGAGATGTGAGATAGGTTGGGGAATGTAGTACAGGCGATGTGGGATAGGTTGGGGAATGTAGTATAGGGAGATGTGTAATAGGTTGGGAAACGTAGTACAGGGAGATGTGGGATAGGTTGGGGAATTTAATACAGGGAGATGTGGGATAGGTTGGGGAATGTAATACAGGGAGATGTGGGATAGGTTGGGGAATGTAATACAGGGAGATGTGGGATAGGTTGGGGAATGTGGTATAGGGAGATGTGTAATAGGTTGGGGAATGTAGTACAGGGAGATGTGGGATAGGTCGGGGAATGTAATACAGGGAGATGTGAGATAGGTTGGGGAATGTAGTACAGGGGATGTGGGATAGGTCGGGGAATGTAATACAGGGAGATGTGAGATAGGTTGGGGAATGTAGTACAGGGGATGTGGGATAGGTTAGGGAATGTAGTATATGGAGATGTGTAATAGGTTGGGGAATGTAGTTCAGGGGATGTGGGATAGGTTGGGGAATGTAGTACAGGGGATGTTGGATAAGTTAGGGAATGTAGTACATGGATATGTAGGATAGGTCGGGGAGTGTAATACAGGGAGATGTGGGATAGGTTGGGGAATGTAGTACAGGGGATGTGGGATAGGTTGGGGAATGTAGTACAGGGGATGTGGGATAGGTTGGGGAATGTAATGCAGGGAGATGTGGGATAGGTTGGGGAATGTAGTACAGGGGATGTGGGATAGGTTGGGGAATGTAGTACAGGGGATGTGGGATAGGTTGGGGAATGTAATGCAGGGAGATGTGGGATAGGTTGGGGAATGTAGTACAGGGGATGTGGGATAGGTTGGGGAATGTATTACAGTGGATGTGGGATAGGATGGGGAATGTAATACAGGGAGATGTGGGATAGGTTGGGGAATGTAGTACAGGAGATGTGGAATAGGTTGGGGAATGTAATACAGGGAGATGTGGGATAGGTTGGGGAATGTAATACAGGGAGATGTGGGATAGGTTGGGGAATGTTGTACAGGAGATGTGAGATAGGTTGGGGAATGTATGTAATACAGGGGATGAGGGATAGGTTGGGGAATGTAATACAGGGAGATGTGGGATAGGTTGGGGAATGTAATACAGGGATATGTGGGATAGGTTGGGGAATGTAATACAGGGAGATGTGGGATAGGTTGGGGAATGTAGTACAGGAGATGTGAGATAGGTTGGGGAATGTAATATAGGGAGATGTGGGATAGGTTGGGGAATGTAATACGGGGAGATGTGGGATAGGTTGTGGAATGTAATACAGGGGATGTGGGATAGGTTGTGGAATGTAGTATAGGGAGATGTGTAATAGGTTGGGGAATGTGGTACAGGGGATGTGGGATAGGTCGGGGAATGTAATACAGGGAGATGTGAGATAGGTTGGGGAATGTAGTACAGGGGATGTGGGATAGGTTGGGGAATGTAGTATAGGGAGATGTGTAATAGGTTGGGGAACGTAGTACAGGGAGATGTGGGATAGGTTGGGGAATTTAATACAGGGAGATGTGGGATAGGTTGGGGAATGTAATACAGGGAGATGTGGGATAAGTTTGGGAATGTAATACAGGGAGATGTGGGATAGGTTGGGGAATGTGGTATAGGGAGATGTGTAATAGGTTGGGGAATGTAGTACAGGGAGATGTGGGATAGGTCGGGGAATGTAATACAGGGAGATGTGAGATAGGTTGGGGAATGTAGTACAGGGGATGTGGGATAGGTCGGGGAATGTAACACAGGGAGATGTGAGATAGGTTGGGGAATGTAGTACGGGGGATGTGGGATAGGTTAGGGAATGTAGTATAGGGAGATGTGTAATAGGTTGGGGAATGTAGTTCAGGGGATGTGGGATAGGTTGGGGAATGTAGTACAGGGGATGTTGGATAAGTTAGGGAATGTAGTACATGGATATGTGGGATAGGTCGGGGAGTGTAATACAGGGAGATGTGGGATAGGTTGGGGAATGTATTACAATGGATGTGGGATAGGTTGGGGAATGTGGTATAGGGAGATGTGTAATAAGTCGGGGAATGTAGTACAGGGGATGTGGGATAGGTTGGGGAATGTGGTATAGGGAGATGTGTAATAGGTCGGGGATTGTAGTACAGGGGATGTGGGAAAGGTCGGGGAATGTAATACAGGGAGATGTGAGATAGGTTGGGGAATGTAGTACAGGGGATGTGGTATAGGTTGAGGAATGTAGTATAGGGAGATGTGTAATAGGTTGGGGAATGTAGTTCAGGGGATGTGGGATAGGTTGGGGAATGTAATACAGGGGATGTGGGATAGGTTGGGGAATGTAATATAGGGAGATGTGGGATAGGTTGGGGAATATAGTACAGGAGATGTGGGATTAGTGATGAGCACCGGAAATTTTTCGGGTTTTGTGTTTTGGTTTTGGGTTCGGTTCCGCAGCCGTGTTTTGGGTTCGAACGCGTTTTGGCAAAACCTCACCGAATTTTTTTTGTCGGATTCGGGTGTGTTTTGGATTCGGGTGTTTTTTTCAAAAAAACCCTAAAAAACAGCTTAAATCATAGAATTTGGGGGTCATTTTGATCCCAAAGTATTATTAACCTCAATAACCATAATTTCCACTCATTTTCAGTCTATTCTGAACACCTCACACCTCACAATATTATTTTTAGTCCTAAAATTTGCACCGAGGTCGCTGGATGACTAAGCTCAGCGACCCAAGTGGCCGACACAAACACCTGGCCCATCCAGGAGTGGCACTGCAGTGTCACGCAGGATGGCCCTTCCAAAAAACACTCCCCAAACAGCACAAGACGCAAAGAAGAAAAAAAAGAGGCGCAATGAGGTAGCTGTGTGAGTAAGCTAAGCGACCCTAGTGGCCGACACAAACACCTGGCCCATCTAGGAGTGGCACTGCAGTGTCACGCAGGATGGCCCTTCCAAAAAACACCCCCCAAACAGCACATGACGCAAAGAAAAAAAGAGGCGCAATGAGGTAGCTGTGTGACTAAGATAAGCGACCCAAGTGGCCGACACAAACACCTGGCCCATCTATGAGTGGCACTGCAGTGTCACGCAGGATGACCCTTCCAAAAACTACTCCCCAAACAGCACATGACGCAAAGAAAAATGAAAGAAAAAAGAGGTGCAAGATGGAATTGTCCTTGGGCCCTCCCACCCACCCTTATGTTGTATAAACAGGACATGCACACTTTAACCAACCCATCATTTCAGTGACAGGGTCTGCCACACGACTGTGACTGAAATGACGGGTTGGTTTGGACCCCCACCAAAAAAGAAGCAATTAATCTCTCCTTGCACAAACTGGCTCTACAGAGGCAAGATGTCCACCTCATCATCATCCTCCGATATATCACCGTGTACATCCCCCTCCTCACAGATTATCAATTCGTCCCCACTGGAATCCACCATCTCAGCTCCCTGTGTACTTTGTGGAGGCAATTGCTGCTGGTGAATGTCTCTACGGAGGAATTGATTATAATTCATTTTAATGAACATCATCTTCTCCACATTTTCTGGATGTAACCTCGTACGCCGATTGCTGACAAGGTGAGCGGCGGCACTAAACACTCTTTCGGAGTACACACTTGAGGGAGGGCAACTTAGGTAGAATAAAGCCAGTTTGTGCAAGGGCCTCCAAATTGCCTCTTTTTCCTGCCAGTATAAGTACGGACTGTCTGACGTGCCTACTTGGATGCGGTCACTCATATAATCCTCCACCATTCTTTCAATGGGGAGAGAATCATATGCAGTGACAGTAGACGACATGTTCGTAATCGTTGTCAGGTCCTTCAGTCCGGACCAGATGTCAGCATCAGCAGTCGCTCCAGACTGCCCTGCATCAGCGCCAGCGGGTGGGCTCGGAATTCTGAGCCTTTTCCTCGCACCCCCAGTTGCGGGAGAATGTGAAGGAGGAGATGTTGACAGGTCGCGTTCCGCTTGACTTGACAATTTTCTCACCAGCAGTTCTTTGAACCCCAGCAGACTTGTGTCTGCCGGAAAGAGAGATCCAAGGTAGGTTTTAAATCTAGGATCGAGCACGGTGGCCAAAATGTAGTGCTCTGATTTCAACAGATTGACCACCCGTGAATCCTTGTTAAGCGAATTAAGGGCTCCATCCACAAGTCCCACATGCCTAGCGGAATCGCTCTGTGTTAGCTCCTCCTTCAATGTCTCCAGCTTCTTCTGCAAAAGCCTGATGAGGGGAATGACCTGACTCAGGCTGGCAGTGTCTGAACTGACTTCACGTGTGGCAAGTTCAAAAGGTTGCAGAACCTTGCACAACGTTGAAATCATTCTCCACTGCGCTTGAGACAGGTACATTCCACCTCCTATATCGTGCTCAGTTGTATAGGCTTGAATGGCCTTTTGCTGCTCCTCCAACCTCTGAAGCATATAGAGGGTTGAATTCCACCTCGTTACCACTTCTTGCTTCAGATGATGGCAGGGCAGGTTCAGGCGTTTTTGGTGGTGCTCCAGTCTACTGTACGTGGTGCCTGTACGCCGAAAGTGTGCCGCAATTCTTCTGGCCACCGACAGCATCTCTTGCACGCCCCTCTCGTTTTTTAAATAATTCTGCACCACAAAATTCAAGGTATGTGCAAAACATGGGTCGTGCTGGAATTTGCCCAGATTTAATGCACACACAATATTGCTGGCGTTGTCCGATGCCACAAATCCACAGGAGAGTCCAATTGGGGTAAGCCATTCCGCGATGATCTTCCTCAGTTGCCGTAAGAGGTTTTCAGCTGTGTGCGTATTCTGGAAAGCGGTGATACAAAGCGTAGCCTGCCTAGGAAAGAGTTGGCGTTTGCGAGATGCTGCTACTGGTGCCGCCGCTGCTGTTCTTGCGGCGGGAGTCAATACATCTACCCAGTGGGCTGTCACAGTCATATAGTCCTGAGTCTGCCCTGCTCCACTTGTCCACATGTCCGTGGTTAAGTGGACATTGGGTACAACTGCATTTTTTAGGACACTGGTGAGTCTTTTTCTGAGGTCTGTGTACATTTTCGGTATCGCCTGCCTAGAGAAATGGAACCTAGATGGTATTTCGTACCGGGGACACAGTACCTCCAACAAGTCTCTAGTTGGCTCTGCAGTAATGATGGATACCGGAACCACGTTTCTCACCGCCCAGGATGCCAAGGCCTCAGTTATCCGCTTTGCAGCAGGATGACTGCTGTGATATTTCATCTTCCTCGCAAAGGACTGTTGGACAGTCAATTGCTTGGTGGAAGTAGTAAAAGTGGTCTTACGACTTCCCCTCTGGGATGACCATCGACTCCCAGCAGCAACAACAGCAGCGCCAGCAGCAGTAGGCGTTACACGCAAGGATGCATCGGAGGAATCCCAGGCAGGAGAGGACTTGTCAGAATTGCCAGTGACATGGCCTGCAGGACTATTGGCATTCCTGGGGAAGGAGGAAATTGACACTGAGGGAGTTGGTGGGGTGGTTTGCGTGAGCTTGGTTACAAGAGGAAGGGATTTACTGGTCAGTGGACTGCTTCCGCTGTCGCCCAAAGTTTTTGAACTTGTCACTGACTTATGATGAATGCGCTGCAGGTGACGTATAAGGGAGGATGTTCCGAGGTGGTTAACGTCCTTACCCCTACTTATTACAGCTTGACAAAGGCAACACACGGCTTGACAAATGTTGTCCGCATTTCTGTTGAAATACTTCCACACCGAAGAGCTGATTTTTTTTGTATTTTCACCTGGCATGTCAATGGCCATATTCCTCCCACGGACAACAGGTGTCTCCCCGGGTGCCTGACTTAAACAAACCACCTCACCATCAGAATCCTCCTGGTCAATTTCCTCCCCAGCGCCAGCAACACCCATATCCTCCTCATCCTGGTGTACTTCAACACTGACATCTTCAATCTGACTATCAGGAACTGGACTGCGGGTGCTCCTTCCAGCACTTGCAGGGGGCGTGCAAATGGTGGAAGGCGCATGCTCTTCACGTCCAGTGTTGGGAAGGTCAGGCATCGCAACCGACACAATTGGACTCTCCTTGTGGATTTGTGATTTCGAAGAACGCACAGTTCTTTGCTGTGCTTTTGCCAGCTTAAGTCTTTTCATTTTTCTAGCGAGAGGCTGAGTGCTTCCATCCTCATGTGAAGCTGAACCACTAGCCATGAACATAGGCCAGGGCCTCAGCCGTTCCTTGCCACTCCGTGTGGTAAATGGCATATTGGCAAGTTTACGCTTCTCCTCCGACGATTTTATTTTAGATTTTTGAGTCCTTTTTTTACTGATATTTGGTGTTTTGGATTTTACATGCTCTGTACTATGACATTGGGCATCGGCCTTGGCAGACGACGTTGATGGCATTTCATCGTCTCGGCCATGACTAGTGGCAGCAGCTTCAGCACGAGGTGGAAGTGGATCTTGATCTTTCCCTATTTTTGGAACCTCAACATTTTTGTTCTCCATATTTTAATAGGCACAACTAAAAGGCACCTCAGGTAAACAATGGAGATGGATGGATACTAGTATACTTATGGATGACGAGCGACTGCCGACACAGAGGTAGCTACAGCCGTGGACTACCGTACTGCGTCTGCTAGTATAGACTGGATGATAATGATATAAAAAATATATATATATCACTACTGCAGGACAGGTATATATTGTATAATGTCGGACCTGCTGGACACTGTCAGCACTGCAGACTCCTAAACTACTAGTATGAAGAAGATAGAAAAAAAACCCCACCACAGGTAGGTATACAATTATGGACGAGCGACTGCCAGTGCCGACACAGAGGTAGCTACAGCCGTGGACTACCGTACTGCGTCTGCTAGTATAGACTGGATGATAATGATATAAAAAATATATATATATCACTACTGCAGGACAGGTATATATTGTATAATGACGGACCTGCTGGACACTGTCAGCACTGCAGACTCCTAAACTACTAGTATGAAGAAGATAGAAAAAAAAACCCACCACAGGTAGGTATACAATTATGGACGAGCGACTGCCGACACAGAGGTAGCTACAGCCGTGGACTACCGTACTGCGTCTGCTAGTATAGACTGGATGATAATGATATAAAAAATATATATATATCACTACTGCAGGACAGGTATATATTGTATAATGACGGACCTGCTGGACACTGTCAGCACTGCAGACTCCTAAACTACTAGTATGAAGAAGATAGAAAAAAAAAAACCACCACAGGTAGGTATACAATTATGGACGAGCGACTGCCGACACAGAGGTAGCTACAGCCGTGGACTACCGTACTGCGTCTGCTAGTATAGACTGGATGATAATGATATAAAAAATATATATATATCACTACTGCAGGACAGGTATATATTGTATAATGACGGACCTGCTGGACACTGTCAGCACTGCAGACTCCTAAACTACTAGTATGAAGAAGATAGAAGAAAAAAAAACCCACCACAGGTAGGTATACAATTATGGACGAGCGACTGCCAGTGCCGACACAGAGGTAGCTACAGCCGTGGACTACCGTACTGCGTCTGCTAGTATAGACTGGATGATAATGATATAAAAAATATATATATAACACTACTGCAGGACAGGTATATATTATATAATGACGGACCTGCTGGACACTGTCAGCACTGCAGACTCCTAAACTACTAGTATGAAGAAGATAGAAAAAAAAAACCCACCACAGGTAGGTATACAATTATGGACGAGCGACTGCCAGTGCCGACACAGAGGTAGCTACAGCCGTGGACTACCGTACTGCGTCTGCTAGTATAGACTGGATGATAATGATATAAAAAATATATATATATATATCACTACTGCAGGACAGGTATATATTATATAATGACGGACCTGCTGGACACTGTCAGCACTGCAGACTCCTAAACTACTAGTATGAAGAAGATAGAAAAAAAAAAACCACCACAGGTAGGTATACAATTATGGACGAGCGACTGCCGACACAGAGGTAGCTACAGCCGTGGACTACCGTACTGCGTCTGCTAGTATAGACTGGATGATAATGATATAAAAAATATATATATATCACTACTGCAGGACAGGTATATATTATATAATGACGGACCTGCTGGACACTGTCAGCACTGCAGACTCCTAAACTACTAGTATGAAGAAGATAGAAATATAATGAATATAATGAATGACGGACCTGCTGGACACTGTCAGCAGAATGCGTTTATAGAATTAAAAAAAAAACACCACACGAGTGTTTAACTTTTTCAGGCAGACAATATACTGGTGGTCACTGCTGGTCAGTCACACTGGCAAACGAAGAGTAAAGAAGACTCTTTTTTGGGTGCACTCTTATTAAGTATGTATTTATGAAATTTGTTAAAACATACAATTTTTATTATATTTAATTAAAATATTGTCCGTATCCACTCATATTGCATTTGTAGGAGGAACAAGTCAAAAAATGGGGTTATGTCCTGGTTTGATCTATCCCAATATAGACTGGCATGGGGGTGTAGATATATTAACCATACACCTGTTCTCATGCCATACCAGTACAAGCTGTGCTTGTTTTAATGGGACCAAAATAGGTCATGCAAAAATATGTATCAGTTACACCGGGATTATGTGTACCAAATAAACTATCTCGTCTAGTCTTAGCCACTTAAGCCCTCAATGGGTACTTGATAGGATAGAACTGAAAAGATTAGGTTCTATTGAGTCTCGCCTAAGAAGATGATGGTTAAGGAGACCAAAAATTGGTGATATACCGATGTTCTTGCCTGAATAGAATCAAGAAAATTGTATGAGATGGGAAGGAAGAAGTAGTGGTGATACTGCTGTTGGTATTCGAGTTTTGATTTGGAACAACCTCAGATTACTACACTGGGTATTCTTTGAGGGTCACCCCTCAAATACTGACCCAGCCCATCACCGTTTTGCTTCCAAGATCAGACGAGATTGGGCTCTAGCGGTGAGGTATGGTAGTAACCTATGAATGAGGAGTTCCACTCACCAATGAGAGTGCACCTATTTAATAGATTTAAGGAAGAAGTGTGGATCTGCTGTCCTGTTAGACCTGGGATTGCTCCCAGGAATCATGGATGAGAGTCCACGAAAATAGAAAAGGTATTGAATTCTTTATAAGAAATAAGAAAGTAACATAGTGCATAGATTCAGGCAATTTATAGACAAAATGTGCATGTAAAATTGCAGATAAGTTTGCACATCAGTATTATCTATGGTATATATTCACACTGAAAACCCAGCAAAAATGCCCTTTTCTGGGTGAGGATTTCATCCAAAACACTTTCATTTAAATATATAGGTAATATATCCAAGGGTGCTATCAAGTGAGGTCTCAGATACAATGTATCAAATATTGTCTGACGAGCAAAAAGAATAATATTATATCAGGTATAACATGTATGTATCAAGACTAGGGCTATCATCTTATATGCTATCAATTAGTTATAATAACTGATAAAAATAAAATTTATTATATTAGTATGAAAGGTGATACCAATTACTGCCCAGGTCCCTGGGTCAGTCAAGGGTGAGGATAATAAAGATATTCTCCCGTGTGAGAACCTTTTTGCATGCCTGGTTCAGAATCCTTCTTGCATATTGTAGGAATCAAGGTCCTTACTGCATATTGGATAGGAATTAGGTAGGAAAACGCGTTTCACCCGTGTCCACGGGCTTGCTCACTTCCATTGCTGCTATCCTGGCGTGATGCAGGGTTTAAAAGCCCTGGTATTAATTAGTCAGCCAATGGCTGTGATTTCCTAATTGCAGGTTCAGCTCCTGCTGTGTTTAGGCGGAAGCTGTATGTATGTAGGGTTGCTTGGCAACCCTGGAAGCATCAGCCTATTCGGGGTGAGGGGGAGGTCCCAGGTCCCGGCCGGAAGGAGAGATGACCAATCGTAGGCTCACGCCAGGTATGTGTATGCGGTTGCTAGGCAACCTGACATACACGGACTTAGCGAGGGTGACTGATTCTCATTAGCCTCGGCTTTCCGGACACAGGAGAAGTCTGTTGTGCCTGGCTCGTGAGGTATGTGTATGCGGTTGCTAGGCAACCTGACATACACGGACTTAGCGCGGGTGACTGATTCTAAATAGCCTCGGCTTTCCGGACGCAGGAGAAGTCTGTTGTGCCTGGCTCGTGAGTGTCGAGCATGACACAGGGTTCTAGTGGAGAATGCATCTCTCGATCAAATCGGCAGAGGCCGCATTTGTATATGTGGTTGCCTAGCAACCTAACAGTGTCTGGCGGAGATCTCCGATCCTGGACGGCAAGAGAAGCGGTACACATTCTGCTAACCTAGCTCTATGAGTATGGTTGCTGAGCAACCAAATGGGTTTTAAGGCTTGCTGGAGACAAGGAGGGTGGAGGGGCGGTCTCGTTTTCGGGAAGGTTAAAAATTAATTAAGAATTATTAATGAGGGATGCTCTGGTTATGGAGCTAGATTATTGCTTAGTCATTGATCATCGGAATAAGCAATTATGTTACTGCCATATACTTATAATTATATATCTCGGTTAGAGAAGTGATTTAGTGTTGGATAGCAGTAGCGAGGTCCCATGGGTAAGTAGAAGGAAGTAAGGAATAGGGAGAGGGGATGAATAGTGCAATCTAAAAATCAAATTAAAATTGTGAAGCTATTAATTCTGAATTCTAAACTTTATTTGAATAAAAATTATTTTCTTTATGTACATTAAATTAAGACCACCATAGTGTTTTTATTGTTGAGGTGTTGTGCCAGGTTTGCCAAATATATGACAGCATTGTGCGGGGGGAAGGGGGGGGGGGGGGTTGGGGGGGGGGGGAATGGGAGGGGAAAGTGCCTGAGTGTAAAACCATATTGTTGTGTACCATGTGGGTGAAGTAGGGAGGGGAGTGTGGGGTATGGTGATTAGTAGTGAGTAAGGGGAAGTGTTGGGAAAGTTAATTAATAATAATGTGGGGAAAGGGGGGATTGGGGGGATTGCTAGTGTTAGGTTTGGAAAGTAGGTGTATGGTGGGGTATTAGTTTGTGTGTGAGATAGAGAGATATATGGGGTGATTGGGTGAATAAAAATATATATTTGATAAATAAGTGAGATGTTAAAAATATGATGCTGATTATATACCATTTATATAAATATAAATATAAAATTAAAAGTGAGAGTGCCTATTGAGAAAGGGTTGCTTAACTTGGGTGAATGCCAGGATAGGTAAGAAATAATTTTATACAATTTTATTATTATGCAATTGGTAGTAATGGTTAAACTATTCTTGTTGTTATAGTTATTTTTCAGAGGAAGGCACTATAATTAATGCTTTCATTCAGTCCTTGAGGTTTGTATGTGTTTAATTTGAAAATCCATTCTGTTTCCCGTTTGAGCAGTTCTTTCGTCATATCACCTCCTCTTATTCCCAGTTGAATTTTATCCAGACCAAACACTTTAAATTCTTTTGAGAAGTCCGTGTGATGGGAGTGAAAGTGTCGTGCCACCGGAGTCAGTTTTTTCATCCTGGTCAGATCTGTATTGACATTTCGACAATTTCCTGCATGTTCCAATATGCGTTCTTTCAGTTTTCTTGTCGTCATCCCGACGTATTTTAAATTGCAGTTGCACTCTATACAATATATGACTCCTTGAGTGCTGCAGTTAAAGAAATGTTTGATCTGAATGGGATCTCCAAAACGGTCAATCACAGAGGTAGTCTTCGATATGAGGGAACAAGCCTTGCAATGTCCGCAGGGGAAGGAGCCCGTTGGTGTATTTGATTTGACCTTTGGTTTCTGAAAGTGACTCCTGACTAGGAGATCTTTGATGTTCTTTGCTCTCCTCCAACTCATCTGAATACTGTTGTCTATGAAGGGTGCTAGGTCACTGTCTAATTTCAGAATGGGGAGATGTTTTTCTATTGCCTTTTTAATTAGCCTCCATTCCGGACAGAAAGTCCCAATGAATCTGATCTTCTCATCCTTCTCCTGAGGTGTTGTCAATTTGGTTTGAAAGATCAGAGAATCTCTGGATATTTTGGTTACTCCGGTACATGCCTTCTTCAATGAGCGCTTACTGTAGCCTCTTTCTAGTAATCGCTTTGTCAATTCCCGGCTTTTAACTTTGAAAACCTCTTCCTCAGAGCAATTGCGTCTGAGTCTTAAGAATTCTCCCTTGGGAATATTTTCCACCGTTGGTGGGAAATGTGCGCTCGTTTGGAATAATAGAGTATTGGTTGCGGTTTCTTTTCTGTACAATTCAGTTGCCAGATATCCTTTGGGGGATTTATATATGTGGACATCCAGGAAGGCTATCCGATCTTGGCTGATGGTATGCGTTAATTTCAAGTTCAGATTGTTTGTGTTGAGAATTTGAATAAATTCCAGAAGTAACTCAGATTCTCCATCCCAGATGACAAATATGTCGTCTATGTATCGCAGCCATAGGATGATGTGTACTGTGTATTTGTCATTGTTATCTGTAAACACAGACATCTTTTCCCACCACCCAAGAAAGAGGTTCGCATACGTTGGTGCACATGCTGCCCCCATAGCGGTACCCCTAATTTGGAGGTAAAATTGTTCTTGAAACGTAAAATAGTTCTTCTGTAATACAAAGGCTAATAGGGAATATAGGAGATCATTAAAGGTACTTTTCTCTCCTCCATCCAAGAAGTACTTGGTGGCCCTTAAACCTGCCTGGTGGTCGATGCTGGTGTATAGCGCTTCGACATCCAGAGTCACAAGGTGGAAGCTATCCTCAAAAGGGATATTGTGAATTTTGCGCAGAAGATCCGATGTGTCCTTCAAATATGAAGGTAGTTGAAGAACATAATCCCGGAGGTGTAAGTCTAGAAAGCGACTTGGCTGCTCCAAGAGACCGCCATTGCCAGACATGATGGGTCTGCCCGGTGGTTTTTTTAGATCTTTATGTATCTTGGGGAGAAGATAGAAGGTCGGTGTTTTTGGATTCTGTACGGCCAGGTATTTGTGTTCTTGTTTGGTGATCGTTCCCGTGGTTAGAGCTTCTTCTATTAATCCAGTGTATTCCTTCAAGAATCGTGATGTGGGGTTGCTCAGTAGTCGTTGGTAGCAGGTGGTTTGTTTTAACTGACGAAGTGCTTCTGTGACATACATCTTGCTCGGCCAAAGGACTATGTTCCCTCCTTTGTCTGAGGGTTTTATTATTACCTCCTTCCATTCCTGTATTTCTTTTAATGCTGCTTTTTCTCCTGCATCCAAATTTGGTGGAAAGAAATGAAGTCTATTGCGATTTTTCTTTTGAATTGTGTCAAATTCTCGGGATACCATATCCATAAAGACTCTAATTTCTGGGCTATTATTGTCGGGGGGAAAGAAAGTCGATTTTCCTTTGCATATAGGACGACGTTTACTAGTCGTTTCCAGCCCGGATTCCAGTTGAAGTTCTTCTAGAATTTCAATCATGCCCAAATCTTCCGTGTCCCAGATGGGATCATTGTCGGCCAGAGCTTGTGTAGGATCTTGTTTCTTGAAGAATTTCTTTAGGAGTAATTTTCTCCCATACATTCTCAGATCTTTCTCCCACAGGAATCTATTAAACGGTTTGGATGGTGAAAAAGATAATCCCTTGCTTAGGACCTTAGTTTGTTCTGGGGTGAGTATTCTCTCAGATAGGTTTATGATCTTTAGATGATGCATGGTGGATTGATTTATCGAGCCTTCCTCTGTCGCTCCGGATACCTCGAGGACCGTGGGGTGTCCCAATTGTTGTTCCTTCCTCTGTCTCTTCTTTCTCCCCCTCCGTATTGGCCTCCTGGTCTGGTTCTTCCTCTTGTTTTCTGGCCCCGACCTAAAAAATAAGGTGAGTCCTCTCTATCCTCTGGGATATAGTGGGTACGTGGGGCGTCCGTCACTTCGTTTGCTGAATCTTCGCTATTGGATGATTCGAACTCGGAGAAAGTGTAATCCTCTTTTGGTTTTCTCTCTCTGTGCTTCGGGGGCTGTGTGTTCCAACGAAATTGATTGCCCTGAGAAAAATCCCGTTTGTCCCTTTGTAGTTTGTTCCGCTTGCGTTCTATGATGTTTCTCTCATAAATCTCCAGGTCTCTCTTGTGTTTTTCAAACGTAGATTGGAACGAGAGATCCTTTTCCCACTTTTCCAGACTTTTTCCGACCTCCTCTATTTCTTTTTCTACCTGATCCAGGATCAGGGTGTCGTGTTTGATGAGTATATGTATCAATTCACTGGAACATTTGAGAAGGGTGTTTTCCCATTCCTCCTTCAGATTGTCTGTGGCTAAGGGAAAAGAGGGAAAGATCCTGGGTCTGAGGCCTCTGGGTACGATTTTATGTTTATTATAATTCTCGAGAGTGGTAATGTCCCAAGTAAGTCGTATTCTCCTTTGTAGTGTTTTCTGGAGTTTGGTTAATGGGCCCCTCCAATCGATAGTCGAGCTTTCTGGATCTCCAATTTCAGAAAAGAGATCTCCAAAACCCTCAGTATTTCTACGTCTGGTAAGTTCAGTTTTTAGGGAAAATGAGGACATTATAGACTATTCTGATGTTCTGGTGGATACTGAGTTGATCCAGACCAGTGGTAAGGGAAGAGAAGATCCACCAACCACTGAGTAGATTTGTGAATTAGTTAAACTGTGCAGGAATCGGAAACTGATCTAGGATCAGCAAAATTACAGGTTTACCAGGAAGGTTGATGATTCCGCACCAGTATTGCACAATTACATGTGTTTATCAGGACCAGTATACATTTGTACGGAGATAATCTCTTATTATTATCTGGTGGTGCACCCAGAGTCAGGAAAGGGCTAGAGCAAACGAAGAGTAAAGAAGACTCTTTTTTGGGTGCACTCTTATTAAGTATGTATTTATGAAATTTGTTAAAACATACAATTTTTATTATATTTAATTAAAATATTGTCCGTATCCACTCATATTGCATTTGTAGGAGGAACAAGTCAAAAAATGGGGTTATGTCCTGGTTTGATCTATCCCAATATAGACTGGCATGGGGGTGTAGATATATTAACCATACACCTGTTCTCATGCCATACCAGTACAAGCTGTGCTTGTTTTAATGGGACCAAAATAGGTCATGCAAAAATATGTATCAGTTACACCGGGATTATGTGTACCAAATAAACTATCTCGTCTAGTCTTAGCCACTTAAGCCCTCAATGGGTACTTGATAGGATAGAACTGAAAAGATTAGGTTCTATTGAGTCTCGCCTAAGAAGATGATGGTTAAGGAGACCAAAAATTGGTGATATACCGATGTTCTTGCCTGAATAGAATCAAGAAAATTGTATGAGATGGGAAGGAAGAAGTAGTGGTGATACTGCTGTTGGTATTCGAGTTTTGATTTGGAACAACCTCAGATTACTACACTGGGTATTCTTTGAGGGTCACCCCTCAAATACTGACCCAGCCCATCACCGTTTTGCTTCCAAGATCAGACGAGATTGGGCTCTAGCGGTGAGGTATGGTAGTAACCTATGAATGAGGAGTTCCACTCACCAATGAGAGTGCACCTATTTAATAGATTTAAGGAAGAAGTGTGGATCTGCTGTCCTGTTAGACCTGGGATTGCTCCCAGGAATCATGGATGAGAGTCCACGAAAATAGAAAAGGTATTGAATTCTTTATAAGAAATAAGAAAGTAACATAGTGCATAGATTCAGGCAATTTATAGACAAAATGTGCATGTAAAATTGCAGATAAGTTTGCACATCAGTATTATCTATGGTATATATTCACACTGAAAACCCAGCAAAAATGCCCTTTTCTGGGTGAGGATTTCATCCAAAACACTTTCATTTAAATATATAGGTAATATATCCAAGGGTGCTATCAAGTGAGGTCTCAGATACAATGTATCAAATATTGTCTGACGAGCAAAAAGAATAATATTATATCAGGTATAACATGTATGTATCAAGACTAGGGCTATCATCTTATATGCTATCAATTAGTTATAATAACTGATAAAAATAAAATTTATTATATTAGTATGAAAGGTGATACCAATTACTGCCCAGGTCCCTGGGTCAGTCAAGGGTGAGGATAATAAAGATATTCTCCCGTGTGAGAACCTTTTTGCATGCCTGGTTCAGAATCCTTCTTGCATATTGTAGGAATCAAGGTCCTTACTGCATATTGGATAGGAATTAGGTAGGAAAACGCGTTTCACCCGTGTCCACGGGCTTGCTCACTTCCATTGCTGCTATCCTGGCGTGATGCAGGGTTTAAAAGCCCTGGTATTAATTAGTCAGCCAATGGCTGTGATTTCCTAATTGCAGGTTCAGCTCCTGCTGTGTTTAGGCGGAAGCTGTATGTATGTAGGGTTGCTTGGCAACCCTGGAAGCATCAGCCTATTCGGGGTGAGGGGGAGGTCCCAGGTCCCGGCCGGAAGGAGAGATGACCAATCGTAGGCTCACGCCAGGTATGTGTATGCGGTTGCTAGGCAACCTGACATACACGGACTTAGCGAGGGTGACTGATTCTCATTAGCCTCGGCTTTCCGGACACAGGAGAAGTCTGTTGTGCCTGGCTCGTGAGGTATGTGTATGCGGTTGCTAGGCAACCTGACATACACGGACTTAGCGCGGGTGACTGATTCTAAATAGCCTCGGCTTTCCGGACGCAGGAGAAGTCTGTTGTGCCTGGCTCGTGAGTGTCGAGCATGACACAGGGTTCTAGTGGAGAATGCATCTCTCGATCAAATCGGCAGAGGCCGCATTTGTATATGTGGTTGCCTAGCAACCTAACAGTGTCTGGCGGAGATCTCCGATCCTGGACGGCAAGAGAAGCGGTACACATTCTGCTAACCTAGCTCTATGAGTATGGTTGCTGAGCAACCAAATGGGTTTTAAGGCTTGCTGGAGACAAGGAGGGTGGAGGGGCGGTCTCGTTTTCGGGAAGGTTAAAAATTAATTAAGAATTATTAATGAGGGATGCTCTGGTTATGGAGCTAGATTATTGCTTAGTCATTGATCATCGGAATAAGCAATTATGTTACTGCCATATACTTATAATTATATATCTCGGTTAGAGAAGTGATTTAGTGTTGGATAGCAGTAGCGAGGTCCCATGGGTAAGTAGAAGGAAGTAAGGAATAGGGAGAGGGGATGAATAGTGCAATCTAAAAATCAAATTAAAATTGTGAAGCTATTAATTCTGAATTCTAAACTTTATTTGAATAAAAATTATTTTCTTTATGTACATTAAATTAAGACCACCATAGTGTTTTTATTGTTGAGGTGTTGTGCCAGGTTTGCCAAATATATGACAGCATTGTGCGGGGGGAAGGGGGGGGGGGGGGTTGGGGGGGGGGGGAATGGGAGGGGAAAGTGCCTGAGTGTAAAACCATATTGTTGTGTACCATGTGGGTGAAGTAGGGAGGGGAGTGTGGGGTATGGTGATTAGTAGTGAGTAAGGGGAAGTGTTGGGAAAGTTAATTAATAATAATGTGGGGAAAGGGGGGATTGGGGGGATTGCTAGTGTTAGGTTTGGAAAGTAGGTGTATGGTGGGGTATTAGTTTGTGTGTGAGATAGAGAGATATATGGGGTGATTGGGTGAATAAAAATATATATTTGATAAATAAGTGAGATGTTAAAAATATGATGCTGATTATATACCATTTATATAAATATAAATATAAAATTAAAAGTGAGAGTGCCTATTGAGAAAGGGTTGCTTAACTTGGGTGAATGCCAGGATAGGTAAGAAATAATTTTATACAATTTTATTATTATGCAATTGGTAGTAATGGTTAAACTATTCTTGTTGTTATAGTTATTTTTCAGAGGAAGGCACTATAATTAATGCTTTCATTCAGTCCTTGAGGTTTGTATGTGTTTAATTTGAAAATCCATTCTGTTTCCCGTTTGAGCAGTTCTTTCGTCATATCACCTCCTCTTATTCCCAGTTGAATTTTATCCAGACCAAACACTTTAAATTCTTTTGAGAAGTCCGTGTGATGGGAGTGAAAGTGTCGTGCCACCGGAGTCAGTTTTTTCATCCTGGTCAGATCTGTATTGACATTTCGACAATTTCCTGCATGTTCCAATATGCGTTCTTTCAGTTTTCTTGTCGTCATCCCGACGTATTTTAAATTGCAGTTGCACTCTATACAATATATGACTCCTTGAGTGCTGCAGTTAAAGAAATGTTTGATCTGAATGGGATCTCCAAAACGGTCAATCACAGAGGTAGTCTTCGATATGAGGGAACAAGCCTTGCAATGTCCGCAGGGGAAGGAGCCCGTTGGTGTATTTGATTTGACCTTTGGTTTCTGAAAGTGACTCCTGACTAGGAGATCTTTGATGTTCTTTGCTCTCCTCCAACTCATCTGAATACTGTTGTCTATGAAGGGTGCTAGGTCACTGTCTAATTTCAGAATGGGGAGATGTTTTTCTATTGCCTTTTTAATTAGCCTCCATTCCGGACAGAAAGTCCCAATGAATCTGATCTTCTCATCCTTCTCCTGAGGTGTTGTCAATTTGGTTTGAAAGATCAGAGAATCTCTGGATATTTTGGTTACTCCGGTACATGCCTTCTTCAATGAGCGCTTACTGTAGCCTCTTTCTAGTAATCGCTTTGTCAATTCCCGGCTTTTAACTTTGAAAACCTCTTCCTCAGAGCAATTGCGTCTGAGTCTTAAGAATTCTCCCTTGGGAATATTTTCCACCGTTGGTGGGAAATGTGCGCTCGTTTGGAATAATAGAGTATTGGTTGCGGTTTCTTTTCTGTACAATTCAGTTGCCAGATATCCTTTGGGGGATTTATATATGTGGACATCCAGGAAGGCTATCCGATCTTGGCTGATGGTATGCGTTAATTTCAAGTTCAGATTGTTTGTGTTGAGAATTTGAATAAATTCCAGAAGTAACTCAGATTCTCCATCCCAGATGACAAATATGTCGTCTATGTATCGCAGCCATAGGATGATGTGTACTGTGTATTTGTCATTGTTATCTGTAAACACAGACATCTTTTCCCACCACCCAAGAAAGAGGTTCGCATACGTTGGTGCACATGCTGCCCCCATAGCGGTACCCCTAATTTGGAGGTAAAATTGTTCTTGAAACGTAAAATAGTTCTTCTGTAATACAAAGGCTAATAGGGAATATAGGAGATCATTAAAGGTACTTTTCTCTCCTCCATCCAAGAAGTACTTGGTGGCCCTTAAACCTGCCTGGTGGTCGATGCTGGTGTATAGCGCTTCGACATCCAGAGTCACAAGGTGGAAGCTATCCTCAAAAGGGATATTGTGAATTTTGCGCAGAAGATCCGATGTGTCCTTCAAATATGAAGGTAGTTGAAGAACATAATCCCGGAGGTGTAAGTCTAGAAAGCGACTTGGCTGCTCCAAGAGACCGCCATTGCCAGACATGATGGGTCTGCCCGGTGGTTTTTTTAGATCTTTATGTATCTTGGGGAGAAGATAGAAGGTCGGTGTTTTTGGATTCTGTACGGCCAGGTATTTGTGTTCTTGTTTGGTGATCGTTCCCGTGGTTAGAGCTTCTTCTATTAATCCAGTGTATTCCTTCAAGAATCGTGATGTGGGGTTGCTCAGTAGTCGTTGGTAGCAGGTGGTTTGTTTTAACTGACGAAGTGCTTCTGTGACATACATCTTGCTCGGCCAAAGGACTATGTTCCCTCCTTTGTCTGAGGGTTTTATTATTACCTCCTTCCATTCCTGTATTTCTTTTAATGCTGCTTTTTCTCCTGCATCCAAATTTGGTGGAAAGAAATGAAGTCTATTGCGATTTTTCTTTTGAATTGTGTCAAATTCTCGGGATACCATATCCATAAAGACTCTAATTTCTGGGCTATTATTGTCGGGGGGAAAGAAAGTCGATTTTCCTTTGCATATAGGACGACGTTTACTAGTCGTTTCCAGCCCGGATTCCAGTTGAAGTTCTTCTAGAATTTCAATCATGCCCAAATCTTCCGTGTCCCAGATGGGATCATTGTCGGCCAGAGCTTGTGTAGGATCTTGTTTCTTGAAGAATTTCTTTAGGAGTAATTTTCTCCCATACATTCTCAGATCTTTCTCCCACAGGAATCTATTAAACGGTTTGGATGGTGAAAAAGATAATCCCTTGCTTAGGACCTTAGTTTGTTCTGGGGTGAGTATTCTCTCAGATAGGTTTATGATCTTTAGATGATGCATGGTGGATTGATTTATCGAGCCTTCCTCTGTCGCTCCGGATACCTCGAGGACCGTGGGGTGTCCCAATTGTTGTTCCTTCCTCTGTCTCTTCTTTCTCCCCCTCCGTATTGGCCTCCTGGTCTGGTTCTTCCTCTTGTTTTCTGGCCCCGACCTAAAAAATAAGGTGAGTCCTCTCTATCCTCTGGGATATAGTGGGTACGTGGGGCGTCCGTCACTTCGTTTGCTGAATCTTCGCTATTGGATGATTCGAACTCGGAGAAAGTGTAATCCTCTTTTGGTTTTCTCTCTCTGTGCTTCGGGGGCTGTGTGTTCCAACGAAATTGATTACACTGGCACTCTGGCAGCAAAAGTGTGCACTGTTATATATGTACTCCTGCTATAATTGCTCCCCAGTCTCCCCCACAATTGAGCTGTGTGAGCAGTGAGCACTACTCAGCACAGTCAGATATACATAGATGATATTATCATGCAGCACACTGAGGCTGAGCACAGATATGGTATGTGACTGTGTATCGTTTTTTTTCAGGCAGAGAACGGATTATATTAAATAATAAATAAAATTGGTGGTCACTAGTATAACTATCAGCAAAACTCTGTACTCTCTGAGTACTCCTAATGCTCCAGTAAATCAAGTGTCTCACTCTCTATCTAAACGGAGAGGACGCCAGCCACTTCCTCTCCCTATCAATCTCAATGCACGTGTGAAAATGGCGGCGACGCGCGGCTCCTTATATAGAATCCGAGTCACGCGATAGAATACGAGCCTCGCGAGAATCCGACAGCGGGATGATGACGTTCGGGCGCGCTCAGGTTAGCCGAGCAAGGCGGGAAGATCCGAGTGTGCCTCGGACCCGTGTAAAAAGGCTGAAGTTCGGGGGGGGTTCGGTTTCCGAGAAACCGAACCCGCTCATCACTATGTGGGATAGGTTGGGGAATGTAGTACAAGGGATGTGGGATAGGTTGGGGAATGTAATACAGGGAGATGTGGGATAGGTTGGGGAATGTAATACAGGGAGATGTGGGATAGGTTGGGGAATGTAATACAGGGAGATGTGGGATAGGTTGGGGAATGTAATACAGGGAGATGTGAGATAGGTTGGGGAATGTAATACAGGGGATGTGGGATAGGTTGGGGAATGTAATACAGGGGATGTGGGATAGGTTGGGGAATGTAATACAGGGGATGTGGGATAGGTTGGGGAATGTAATACAGGGAATGTGGGATAGGTTGGGGAATGTAATACAGGGAGATGTGGGATAGGTTGGGGAATGTAATACAGGGGATGTGGGATAGGTTGGGGAATGTAATACAGGGGATGTGGGATAGGTTGGGGAATGTAATACAGGGAGATGTGGGATAGGTTGGGGAATGTAATACAGGGGATGTGGGATAGGTTGGGGAATGTAATACAGGGGATGTGGGATAGGTTGGGGAATGTAATACAGGGAGATGTGGGATAGGTTGGGGAATGTAATACAGGGGATGTGGGATAGGTTGGGGAATGTAATACAGGGAGATGTGGGATAGGTTGGGGAATGTAATACAGGGAGATGTGGGATAGGTTGGGGAATGTGGTATAGGGAGATGTGTATTAGGTTGGGGAATGTAGTACAGGGAGATGTGGGATAGGTCGGGGAATGTAATACAGGGAAATGTGGGATAGGTTGGGGAATGTGGTATAGGGAGATGTGTATTAGGTTGGGGAATGTAGTACAGGGAGATGTGGGATAGGTCGGGGAATGTAATACAGGGAAATGTGGGATAGGTTGGGGAATGTAGTACAGGGGATGTGGGATAGATTATGGAATGTAGTATAGGGAGATGTGTAGTAGGTTGGGGAATGTAGTACAGGAGATGTGGGATAGGTTGGGGAATGTAGTACAAGGGATGTGGGATAGGTTGGGGAATGTATAAGTACAGGGGATGTGGGATAGGTTGTGGAATGTAGTATAGGGAGATGTGAGATAGGTTGGGGAATGTAGTATAGGGAGATGTGTGATAGGTTGGGGAATGTAGTACAGGGAATGTGGGATAGGTCGGGGAATGTAATACAGGGAGATGTGAGATAGGTTGGGGAATGTAGTACAGGGGATGTGGGATAGGTTGGGGAATGTAGTATAGAGATATGTATAATAGGTTGGGGAATGTAGTTTAGGGGATGTGGGATAGGTGGGGGAATGTAGTACAGGGGATGTTGGATAAGTTGGGGAATGTAATACAGGGAGATGTGGGATAGGTTGGGGAATGTAATACAGGGGACGTGGGATAGGTTGGGGAATGTAATACAGGGAGATGTGGGATAGGTTGGGGAATGTAATACAGGGGATGTGGGATAGGTTGGGGAATGTAATACAGGGAGATGTGGGATAGGTTGGGGAATGTAATACAGGGAGATGTGGGATAGGTTGAGGAATGTGGTATAGGGAGATGTGTATTAGGTTGGGGAATGTAGTACAGGGAGATGTGGGATAGGTCGGGGAATGTAATACAGGGAAATGTGGGATAGGTTGGGGAATGTGGTATAGGGAGATGTGTATTAGGTTGGGGAATGTAGTACAGGGAGATGTGGGATAGGTCGGGGAATGTAATACAGGGAAATGTGGGATAGGTTGGGGAATGTAGTACAGGGGATGTGGGATAGATTATGGAATGTAGTATAGGGAGATGTGTAATAGGTTGGGGAATGTAATACAGGGAGATGTGAGATAGGTTGGGGAATGTAGTACAGGGGATGTTGGATAAGTTGGGGAATGTAGTACATGGATATGTGGGATAGGTCGGGGAGTGTAATACAGGGAGATGTGGGATAGGTTGGGGAATGTAGTACAGGGGATGTGGGATAGGTTGGGGAATGTGGTATAGGGAGATGTGTAATAGGTCGGGGATTGTAGTACAGGGGATGTGGGATAGGTCGGGGAATGTAATACAGGGAGATGTGAGATAGGTTGGGGAATGTAGTACAGGGGATGTGGGATAGGTTGGGGAATGTAGTATAGGGAGATGTGTAATAGGTTGGGGAATGTAGTTCAGGGGATGTGGGATAGGTTGGGGAATGTAGTACAGGGATATGTGGGATAGGTTGGGAAATGTATTACAGGGAGATGTGGGATAGGTTGGGGAATGTGGTATAGGGAGATGTGGGATAGGTCGGGGAATGTAATACAGGGAGATGTGGGATAGGTTGGGGAATGTAGTACAGGGCGTGTGGGATAGGTTGGGGAATGTAATACATGGAGATGTGGGATAGGTTGGGGAATGTAATAAAGGGACATGTGGGATAAGTTGGTGAATGTAGTACAGGGGATGTGGGATCGGTTGGGGAATGTAGTATAGGGAGATGTGTAATAGGTTGGGGAATGTAGTACAGGGAGATGTGGGATAGGTTGGGGAATGTAGTACAGAGGATGTGGGATTGGTTGGGGAATGTAATACAGGGAGATGTGGGATAGGTTGGGGAATGTAGTACAGGAGATGTGGGATAGGTTGGGGAATGTAGTACAGGGAGATGTGGGATAGGTCGGGGAATGTAATACAGGGAGATGTGAGATAGGTTGGGGAATGTAGTACAGGGGATGTGGGATAGGATGGGGAATGTAATACTTGGAGATGTGGGATAGGTTGGGGAATGTAGTACAGGAGATGTGGGATAGGTTGGTGAATGTAGTACAAGGGATGAGGGATATGTTGGGGAATGTAATATAGGGAGATGTGGGATAGGTTGGGGAATGTAATACAGGGAGATGTGGAATAGGTTGGGGAATGTAGTACAGGGGATGTGGGATAGGTTGGTGAATGTAATACAGGGAGATGTGTAATAGGTTGGGGAATGTAGTACAGGGGATGTGGGATAGGTTGGTGAATGTAATACAGGGAGATGTGTAATAGGTCGGGGAATGTAATAAAGGGACATGTGGGATAAGTTGGTGAATTTAGTACAGGGGATGTGGAATAGGTTGGGGAATGTAGTATAGGGAGATGTGTAATAGGTTGGGGAATGTAGTACAGGGAGATGTGGGATCGGTTGGGGAATGTAGTATAGGGAGATGTGTAATAGGTTGGGGAATGTAGTACAGGGAGATGTGGGATAGGTTGGGGAATGTAGTACAGAGGATGTGGGATAGGTTGGGGAATGTAATACAGGGAGATGTGGGATAGGTTGGGGAATGTAGTATAGGAGATGTGGGATAGGTTGGGGAATGTAATACAGGGAGATGTGGGATAGGTTGGGGAATATAGTACAGGAGATGTGGGATAGGTTGGGGAATGTAGTATAGGAGACGTGGGATAGGTTGGGGAATGTAATACAGGGAGATGTGAGATAGGTTGGGGAATGTAGTACAGGAGATGTGGGATAGGTTGGGGAATGTAATACACGGAGATGTGAGATAGGTTGGGGAATGTAGTACAGGAGATGTGGGATAGGTTGGGGAATGTAGTACAAGGGATGTGGGATAGGTTGGGGAATGTAATACAGGGAGATGTGGGACAGGTTGGGGAATGTAATACAGGGAGATGTTGGATAGGTTGGGGAATGTAATACAGGGAGATGTGGGACAGGTTGGGGAATGTAATACAGGGAGATGTTGGATAGGTTGGGGAATGTAGTACAGGGGATGTGGGATAGGTTGGGGAATGTAATACAGGGAGATGTGGGATAGGTTGGGGAATGTAGTACAGGAGATGTGGGATAGGTTGGGGAATGTAATACAGGGAGATGTGGGATAGGTTGGGGAATGTAGTACAGGAGATGTGGGATAGGTTGGGGAATGTAGTACAAGGGATGTGGGATAGGTTGGGGAATGTATAAGTACAGGGGATGTGGGATAGGTTGTGGAATGTAGTATAGGGAGATGTGAGATAGGTTGGGGAATGTAGTACAGGGAATGTGGGATAGGTCGGGGAATGTAATACAGGGAGATGTGAGATAGGTTGGGGAATGTAGTACAGGGGATGTGGGATAGGTCGGGGAATGTAATACAGGGAGATGTGAGATAGGTTGGGGAATGTAGTACAGGGGATGTGGGATAGGTTGGGGAATGTAGTATAGAGATATGTGTAATAGGTTGGGGAATGTAGTTTAGGGGATGTGGGATAGGTGGGGGAATGTAGTACAGGGGATGTAGGATAAGTTGGGGAATGTAATACAGGGAGATGTGGGATAGGTTGGGGAATGTAGTATAGGGATATGTGAGATAGGTTGGGGAATGTAGTATAGGGAGATGTGTAATAGGTTGGGGAATGTAGTTTAGGGGATGTGGGATATGTGGGGGAATGTAGTACAGGGGATGTTGGATAAGTTGGGGAATGTAGTACAGGGATATGTGGGATAGGTCGGGGAATGAAATACAGGGAGATGTGGGATAGGTTGGAATATGTAGTACAGGGGATGTGGGATAGGTCGGGTTATGTAATACAGGGAGATGTGAGATAGGTTGGGGAATGTAGTACAGGGGATGTGGGATAGGTTGGGGAATGTAGTATATGGAAATGTGTAATAGGTTGGGGAATGTAGTTCAGGGGATGTGGGATAGGTTGGGGAATGTAGTACAGGGGATGTTGGATAAGTTGGGGAATGTAGTACAGGGATATATGGGATAGGTTGGGGAATGTATTACAGGGAGATGTGGGATAGGTTGGGGAATGTGGTATAGGGAGATGTGTAATAGGTTGGGGAATGTAGTACAGGGAGATGTGGGATAGGTCGGGGAATGTAATACAGGGAGATGTGAGATAGGTTGGCGAATGAAGTACAGGGGATGTGGGATAGGTTGGGGAATGTAATACAGGGAGATGTGGGATAGTTTGTGGAATGTAGTAAAAGGGATGTGGGATAGGTTGGGGAATGTAATATAGGGAGATGTGGGATAGGTTGGGGAATGTAGTACAGGGGATGTGGGATAGGTTGAGGAATGTAGTATAGGGAGATGTGTAATAGGTTGGGGAATATAGCTCAGGGGGTGTGGGATAGGTTAGGGAATGTAGTACAGGGATATGTGGGATAGGTCGGGGAATGTAGTACAAGGGTTGTGGGATAGGTTGGGGAATGTAGTACATAGATATGTGGGATAGGTCGGGGAGTGTAATACAGGGAGATGTGGGATAGGTTGGGGAATGTAGTACAGGGGATGTGGGATAGGTTGGGGAATGTGGTATAGGGAGATGTGTAATAGGTCGGGGATTGTAGTACAGGGGATGTGGGATAGGTCGGGGAATGTAGTATAGGGAGATGTGTAATAGGTTGGGGAATGTAGTACAGGGAGATGTGGGATCGGTTGGGGAATGTAGTATAGGGAGATGTGTAATAGGTTGGGGAATGTAGTTCAGGGGATGTGGGATAGGTTGGGGAATGTAGTACAGGGATATGTGGGATAGGTTGGGAAATGTATTACAGGGAGATGTGGGATAGGTTGGGGAATGTGGTATAGGGAGATGTGGGATAGGTCGGGGAATGTAATACAGGGAGATGTGGGATAGGTTGGGGAATGTAGTACAGGGGGTGTGGGATAGGTTGGGGAATGTAATACATGGAGATGTGGTATAGGTTGGGGAATGTAATAAAGGGACATGTGGGATAAGTTGGTGAATGTAGTACAGGGGATGTGGGATCGGTTGGGGACTGTAGTATAGCGAGATGTGTAATAGGTTGGGGAATGTAGTACAGGGAGATGTGGGATAGGTTGGGGAATGTAGTACAGAGGATGTGGGATTGGTTGGGGAATGTAATACAGGGAGATGTGGGATAGGTTGGGGAATGTAGTACAGGAGATGTGGGATAGGTTGGGGAATGTAGTACAGGGAGATGTGGGATAGGTCGGGGAATGTAATACAGGGAGATGTGAGATAGGTTGGGGAATGTAGTACAGGGGATGTGGGATAGGATGGGGAATGTAATACATGGAGATGTGGGATAGGTTGGGGAATGTAGTACAGGAGATGTGGGATAGGTTGGTGAATGTAGTACAAGGGATGAGGGATAGGTTGGGGAATGTAATATAGGGAGATGTGGGATAGGTTGGGGAATGTAATACAGGGAGATGTGGAATAGGTTGGGGAATGTAGTACAGGGGATGTGGGATAGGTTGGTGAATGTAATACAGGGAGATGTGTAATAGGTTGGGGAATGTAGTACAGGGGATGTGGGATAGGTTGGTGAATGTAATACAGGGAGATGTGTAATAGGTCGGGGAATGTAATAAAGGGACATGTGGGATAAGTTGGTGAATGTAGTACAGGGGATGTGGAATAGGTTGGGGAATGTAGTATAGGGAGATGTGTAATTGGTTGGGGAATGTAGTACAGGGAGATGTGGGATCGGTTGGGGAATGTAGTATAGGGAGATGTGTAATAGGTTGGGGAATGTAGTACAGGGAGATGTGGGATAGGTTGGGGAATGTAGTACAGAGGATGTGGGATAGGTTGGGGAATGTAATACAGGGAGATGTGGGATAGGTTGGGGAATGTAGTATAGGAGATGTGGGATAGGTTGGGGAATGTAATACAGGGAGATGTGGGATAGGTTGGGGAATATAGTACAGGAGATGTGGGATAGGTTGGGGAATGTAGTATAGGAGATGTGGGATAGGTTGGGGAATGTAATACAGGGAGATGTGAGATAGGTTGGGGAATGTAGTACAGGAGATGTGGGATAGGTTGGGGAATGTAGTACAGGAGATGTGGGATAGGTTGGGGAATGTAGTACAAGGGATGTGGGATAGGTTGGGGAATGTAATACAGGGAGATGTGGGACAGGTTGGGGAATGTAATACAGGGAGATGTTGGATAGGTTGGGGAATGTAATACAGGGAGATGTGGGACAGGTTGGGGAATGTAATACAGGGAGATGTTGGATAGGTTGGGGAATGTAGTATAGGGGATGTGGGATAGGTTGGGGAATGTAATACAGGGAGATGTGGGATAGGTTGGGGAATGTAGTACAGGAGATGTGGGATAGGTTGGGGAATGTAATACAGGGAGATGTGGGATAGGTTGGGGAATGTAGTACAGGAGATGTGGGATAGGTTGGGGAATGTAGTACAAGGGATGTGGGATAGGTTGGGGAATGTATAAGTACAGGGGATGTGGGATAGGTTGTGGAATGTAGTATAGGGAGATGTGAGATAGGTTGGGGAATGTAGTACAGGGAATGTGGGATAGGTCGGGGAATGTAATACAGGGAGATGTGAGATAGGTTGGGGAATGTAGTACAGGGGATGTGGGATAGGTCGGGGAATGTAATACAGGGAGATGTGAGATAGGTTGGGGAATGTAGTACAGGGGATGTGGGATAGGTTGGGGAATGTAGTATAGAGATATGTGTAATAGGTTGGGGAATGTAGTTTAGGGGATGTGGGATAGGTGGGGGAATGTAGTACAGGGGATGTTGGATAAGTTGGGGAATGTAATACAGGGAGATGTGGGATAGGTTGGGGAATGTAGTATAGGGATATGTGAGATAGGTTGGGGAATGTAGTATAGGGAGATGTGTAATAGGTTGGGGAATGTAGTTTAGGGGATGTGGGATATGTGGGGGAATGTAGTACAGGGGATGTTGGATAAGTTGGGGAATGTAGTACAGGGATATGTGGGATAGGTCGGGGAATGAAATACAGGGAGATGTGGGATAGGTTGGAATATGTAGTACAGGGGATGTGGGATAGGTCGGGTTATGTAATACAGGGAGATGTGAGATAGGTTGGGGAATGTAGTACAGGGGATGTGGGATAGGTTGGGGAATGTAGTATATGGAGATGTGTAATAGGTTGGGGAATGTAGTTCAGGGGATGTGGGATAGGTTGGGGAATGTAGTACAGGGGATGTTGGATAAGTTGGGGAATGTAGTACAGGGATATATGGGATAGGTTGGGGAATGTATTACAGGGAGATGTGGGATAGGTTGGGGAATGTGGTATAGGGAGATGTGTAATAGGTTGGGGAATGTAGTACAGGGAGATGTGGGATAGGTCGGGGAATGTAATACAGGGAGATGTGAGATAGGTTGGCGAATGTAGTACAGGGGATGTGGGATAGGTTGGGGAATGTAATACAGGGAGATGTGGGATAGTTTGTGGAATGTAGTAAAAGGGATGTGGGATAGGTTGGGGAATGTAATATAGGGAGATGTGGGATAGGTTGGGGAATGTAGTACAGGGGATGTGGGATAGGTTGAGGAATGTAGTATAGGGAGATGTGTAATAGGTTGGGGAATATAGCTCAGGGGGTGTGGGATAGGTTAGGGAATGTAGTACAGGGATATGTGGGATAGGTCGGGGAATGTAGTACAAGGGTTGTGGGATAGGTTGGGGAATGTAGTACAGGGGATGTTGAATAAGTTGGGGAATGTAGTACAGGGATATGTGGGATAGGTCGGGGAATGTAATACAGGGAGATGTGGGATAGGTTGGGGAATGTAGTACAGGGGATGTGGGATAGGTTGGGGAATGTGGTATAGGGAGATGTGTAATAGGTCGGGGAATGTAGTACAGGGGATGTGGGATAGGTCGGGGCAATGTAATACCGGGAATGTGAGATAGGTTGGGGAATGTAGTACAGGGGATGTGGGATAGGTTGGGGAATCTAGTATAGGGGGATGTGTAATAGGTTGGGGAATGTAGTTCAGGGGATGTGGGATAGGTTTGGGAATGTAGTAAAGGGGATGTTGGATAAGTTGGGGAATGTAGTACAGGGATATGTGGGATAGGTTGGGGAATGTATTACAGTGGATGTGTAATAGGTTGGGGAATGTAATACAGGGAGATGTGGGATAGGTTGGGTAATGTAATACAAGGAGATGTGGGATAGGTTGGGGAATGTAGTATAGGGAGATGTGTAATAGGTTGGGGAATGTAGTAGAGGGGATGAGGGATAGGTTGGGGAATGTAATACAGTGGATATGGCATATGTTGGTGAAAGTAATACAGTGGATGTGGGATATGTTGGGGAATGTAATACAGGGAGATGTGGGATATGTTGGGGAATGTAATACAGGGAGATGTGGGATAGGTTGGGGAATGTAGTATAGGGAGATGTGTAATAGGTTGGGGAATGTAGTATAGGGAGATGTGTAATTAGTTGGGGAATGTAGTACAGGGGATGTGGGATAGGTTGGGGAATGTAGTATAGGGAGATGTGTAATAGGTTGGGGAATGTAGTACAGGGGATGTGGGATAGTTTGGGGAATGTAATACAGGGAGATGTGAGATAGGTTGGGGAATGTAGTACAGGGGATATGGGATAGGTTGGGGAATGTGGTATAGGGAGATGTGAGATAGGTTGGGGAATGTAGTACAGGGGATGTGGGATAGGTTGGGGAATGTAGTACAGGGGATGTGGGATAAGTTGGGGAATGTAGTACAGGGGATGAGGGATAGGTCGGGGAATGTAATACAGGGGATGTGGGATAGGTTGGGGAATGTAATACAGCAAGATGTGGGATAGGTTGGGGAATGTATTACAGTGGATGTGTAATAGGTTGAGGAATGTAATACAGGGAGATGTGGGATAGGTTGGGGAATGTAATACAAGGGGATGTGAGATAGGTTTAGGAATGTAGTATAGGGAGATGTGTAATAGGTTGGGGAATGTAGTAGAGGGGATGTGGGATAGGTTAGGGAATGTAATACAGTGGATGTGGCATAGGTTGGGGAAAGTAATACAGTGGATGTGGGATAGGTTGGGGAATGTAATACAGGGAGATGTGGTATAGGTTGGGGAATGTAGTATAGGGAGATGTGTAATAGGTTGGGGAATGTAGTACAGGGATATGTTGGCTAGGTTGGGGAATGTAGTAGAGGGGATGTGGGATAAGTTGTGGAATGTAATACAGGGGATGTGGGATAGGTTGGGGAATGTAATACATGGAGATGTGGGATAGGTTGGGGAATGTAGTTCAGGGGATGTGGGATAGGTTGGGGAATGTAGTACAGGGGATGTTGGATAAGTTGGGGAATGTAGTACAGGGATATGTGGGATAGGTCGGGGAATGTAATACAGGGAGATACGGGATAGGTTGGGGAATGTAGTACAGGGGATGTGGGGTAGGTTGGGGAATGTGGTATAGGGAGATGTGTAATAGGTCGGGGAATGTAGTACAGGGGATGTGGGATAGGTCGGGGGAATGTAATACAGGGAATGTGAGATAGGTTGGGGAATGTAGTACAGGGGATGTGGGATAGGTTGGGGAATCTAGTATAGGGGGATGTGTAATACGTTGGGGAATGTTGTTCAGGGGATGTGGGATAGGTTTGGGAATGTAGTAAAGGGGATGTTGGATAAGTTGGGGAATGTAGTACAGGGATATGTGGGATAGGTTGGGGAATGTATTACAGTGGATGTGTAATAGGTTGGGGATTGTAATACAGGGAGATGTGGGATAGGTTGGGTAATGTAATACAAGGAGATGTGGGATAGGTTGGGGAATGTACTATAGGGAGATGTGTAATAGCGTGGGGAATGTAGTAGAGGGGATGAGGGATAGGTTGGGGAATGTAATACAGTGGATATGGCATATGTTGGTGAAAGTAATACAGTGGATGTGGGATATGTTGGGGAATGTAATACAGGGATATGTTGGCTAGGCTGGGGAATGTAGTAGAGGGGATGTGGGATAGGTCGGGGAATGTAATACAGGGAGATGTGAGATAGGTTGGGGAATGTAATACAGGGGATGTGGGATAGGTTGGGGAATGTAATACAGGGAGATGTGGGATAGGTTGTGGAATGTAGTAGAGGGGATGTGGGATAGGTTGGGGAATCTATTACAGTGGATGTGGGATAGGATGGGGAATGTAGTACAGGGATATGTGGGATAGGATGGGGAATGTAATACAGGGAGATGTGGGATAGGTTGGTGAATGTAATACAAGGGATGTGTAATAGGTTGGGGGATGTAATATAGGGAGATGTGGGATAGGTTGGGGAATGTAATACAGGGAGATGTGGGATAGGTTGGGGAATGTAGTACAGGAGATGTGGGATAGGTTGCGGAATGTAGTATAGGGAGATGTGTAATTAGTTGGGGAATGTAGTACAGGGGATGTGGGATAGGTTGGGGAATGTAGCATAGGGAGATGTGTAATAGGTTGGGGAATGTAGTACAGGGGATGTGGGATAGTTTGGGGAATGTAATACAGGGAGATGTGAGATAGGTTGGGGAATGTAGTACAGGGGATATGGGATAGGTTGGGGAATGTGGTATAGGGAGATGTGAGATAGGTTGGGGAATGTAGTACAGGGGATGTGGGATAGGTTGGGGAATGTAGTACAGGGGATGTTGGATAAGTTGGGGAATGTAGTACATGGATATGTGGGATAGGTCGGGGAGTGTAATACAGGGAGATGTGGGATAGGTTGGGGAATGTAGTACAGGGGATGTGGGATAGGTTGGGGAATGTGGTATAGGGAGATGTGTAATAGGTCGGGGATTGTAGTACAGGGGATGTGGGATAGGTCGGGGAATGTAATACAGGGAGATGTGAGATAGGTTGGGGAATGTAGTACAGGGAATGTGGGATAGGTTGGGGAATGTAGTATAGGGAGATGTGTAATAGGTTGGGGAATGTAGTACAGGGGATGTGGGATAGGTTGGGGAATGTAGTACAGGGATATGTGGGATAGGTTGGGAAATGTATTACAGGGAGATGTGGGATAGGTTGGGGAATGTGGTATAGGGAGATGTGGGATAGGTCGGGGAATGTAATACAGGGAGATGTGGGATAGGTTGGGGAATGTAGTACAGGGGGTGTGGGATAGGTTGGGGAATGTAATACATGGAGATGTGGGATAGGTTGGGGAATGTAATAAAGGGACATGTGGGATAAGTTGGTGAATGTAGTACAGGGGATGTGGGATCGGTTGGGGAATGTAGTATAGGGAGATGTGTAATAGGTTGGGGAATGTAGTACAGGGAGATGTGGGATAGGTTGGGGAATGTAGTACAGAGGATGTGGGATTGGTTGGGGAATGTAATACAGGGAGATGTGGGATAGGTTGGGGAATGTAGTACAGGAGATGTGGGATAGGTTGGGGAATGTAGTAAAGGGAGATGTGGGATAGGTCTGGGAATGTAATACAGGGAGATGTGAGATAGGTTGGGGAATGTAGTACAGGGGATGTGGGATAGGATGGGGAATGTAATACATGGAGATGTGGGATAGGTTGGGGAATGTAGTACAGGAGATGTGGGATAGGTTGGTGAATGTAGTACAAGGGATGAGGGATAGGTTGGGGAATGTAATATAGGGAGATGTGGGATAGGTTGGGGAATGTAATATAGGGAGATGTGGGATAGGTTGGTGAATGTAATACAGGGAGATGTGTAATAGGTTGGGGAATGTAGTACAGGGGATGTGGGATAGGTTGGTGAATGTAATACAGGGAGATGTGTAATAGGTTGGGGAATGTAGTACAGGGGATGTGGGATAGGTTGGTGAATGTAATACAGGGAGATGTGTAATAGGTCGGGGAATGTAATAAAGGGACATGTGGGATAAGTTGGTGAATGCAGTACAGGGGATGTGGAATAGGTTGGGGAATGTAGTATAGGGAGATGTGTAATAGGTTGGGGAATGTAGTACAGGGAGATGTGGGATCGGTTGGGGAATGTAGTATAGGGAGATGTGTAATAGGTTGGGGAATGTAGTACAGGGAGATGTGGGATAGGTTGGGGAATGTAGTACAGAGGATGTGGGATAGGTTGGGGAATGTAATACAGGGAGATGTGGGATAGGTTGGGGAATGTAATACAGGGAGATGTGGGATAGGTTGGGGAATGTAGTATAGGAGATGTGGGATAGGTTGGGGAATGTAATACAGGGAGATGTGGGATAGGTTGGGGAATATAGTACAGGAGATGTGGGATAGGTTGGGGAATGTAGTATAGGAGATGTGGGATAGGTTGGGGAATGTAATACAGGGAGATGTGGGATAGGTTGGGGAATGTAGTACAGGAGATGTGGGATAGGTTGGGGAATGTAGTACAAGGGATGTGGGATAGGTTGGGGAATGTAATACAGGGAGATGTGGAACAGGTTGGGGAATGTAATACAGGGAGATGTTGGATAGGTTGGGGAATGTAATACAGGGAGATGTGGGACAGGTTGGGGAATGTAATACAGGGAGATGTTGGATAGGTTGGGGAATGTAGTACAGGGGATGTGGGATAGGTTGGGGAATGTAATACAGGGAGATGTGGGATAGGTTGGGGAATGTAGTACAGGAGATGTGGGATAGGTTGGGGAATGTAATACAGGGAGATGTGGGATAGGTTGGGGAATGTAGTACAGGAGATGTGGGATAGGTTGGGGAATGTAGTACAAGGGATGTGGGATAGGTTGGGGAATGTATAAGTACAGGGGATGTGGGATAGGTTGTGGAATGTAGTATAGGGAGATGTGAGATAGGTTGGGGAATGTAGTATAGGGAGATGTGTGATAGGTTGGGGAATGTAGTACAGGGAATGTGGGATAGGTCGGGGAATGTAATACAGGGAGATGTGAGATAGGTTGGGGAATGTAGTACAGGGGATGTGGGATAGGTTGGGGAATGTAGTATAGAGATATGTGTAATAGGTTGGGGAATGTAGTTTAGGGGATGTGGGATAGGTGGGGGAATGTAGTACAGGGGATGTTGGATAAGTTGGGGAATGTAATACAGGGAGATGTGGGATAGGTTGGGGAATGTAATACAGGGGATGTGGGATAGGTTGGGGAATGTAATACAGGGAGATGTGGGATAGGTTGGGGAATGTAATACAGGGGATGTGGGATAGGTTGGGGAATGTAATACAGGGAGATGTGGGATAGGTTGGGGAATGTAATACAGGGAGATGTGGGATAGGTTGGGGAATGTGGTATAGGGAGATGTGTATTAGGTTGGGGAATGTAGTACAGGGAGATGTGGGATAGGTCGGGGAATGTAATACAGGGAAATGTGGGATAGGTTGGGGAATGTGGTATAGGGAGATGTGTATTAGGTTGGGGAATGTAGTACAGGGAGATGTGGGATAGGTCGGGGAATGTAATACAGGG
The DNA here is from genome assembly GCF_028390025.1 of Pseudophryne corroboree. Classification (NCBI taxonomy): domain Eukaryota; kingdom Metazoa; phylum Chordata; class Amphibia; order Anura; family Myobatrachidae; genus Pseudophryne; species Pseudophryne corroboree. The sequence goes on from NC_086448.1 coordinate 115,321,711, forward strand.
AAATGTGGGATAGGTTGGGGAATGTAGTACAGGGGATGTGGGATAGATTATGGAATGTAGTATAGGGAGATGTGTAATAGGTTGGGGAATGTAATACAGGGAGATGTGAGATAGGTTGGGGAATGTAGTACAGGGGATGTTGGATAAGTTGGGGAATGTAGTACATGGATATGTGGGATAGGTCGGGGAGTGTAATACAGGGAGATGTGGGATAGGTTGGGGAATGTAGTACAGGGGATGTGGGATAGGTTGGGGAATGTGGTATAGGGAGATGTGTAATAGGTCGGGGATTGTAGTACAGGGGATGTGGGATAGGTCGGGGAATGTAATACAGGGAGATGTGAGATAGGTTGGGGAATGTAGTACAGGGGATGTGGGATAGGTTGGGGAATGTAGTATAGGGAGATGTGTAATAGGTTGGGGAATGTAGTTCAGGGGATGTGGGATAGGTTGGGGAATGTAGTACAGGGATATGTGGGATAGGTTGGGAAATGTATTACAGGGAGATGTGGGATAGGTTGGGGAATGTGGTATAGGGAGATGTGGGATAGGTCGGGGAATGTAATACAGGGAGATGTGGGATAGGTTGGGGAATGTAGTACAGGGGGTGTGGGATAGGTTGGGGAATGTAATACATGGAGATGTGGGATAGGTTGGGGAATGTAATAAAGGGACATGTGGGATAAGTTGGTGAATGTAGTACAGGGGATGTGGGATCGGTTGGGGAATGTAGTATAGGGAGATGTGTAATAGGTTGGGGAATGTAGTACAGGGAGATGTGGGATAGGTTGGGGAATGTAGTACAGAGGATGTGGGATTGGTTGGGGAATGTAATACAGGGAGATGTGGGATAGGTTGGGGAATGTAGTACAGGAGATGTGGGATAGGTTGGGGAATGTAGTACAGGGAGATGTGGGATAGGTCGGGGAATGTAATACAGGGAGATGTGAGATAGGTTGGGGAATGTAGTACAGGGGATGTGGGATAGGATGGGGAATGTAATACATGGAGATGTGGGATAGGTTGGGGAATGTAGTACAGGAGATGTGGGATAGGTTGGTGAATGTAGTACAAGGGAAGAGGGATAGGTTGGGGAATGTAATATAGGGAGATGTGGGATAGGTTGGGGACTGTAATACAGGGAGATGTGGAATAGGTTGGGGAATGTAGTACAGGGGATGTGGGATAGGTTGGTGAATGTAATACAGGGAGATGTGTAATAGGTTGGGGAATGTAGTACAGGGGATGTGGGATAGGTTGGTGAATGTAATACAGGGAGATGTGTAATAGGTCGGGGAATGTAATAAAGGGACATGTGGGATAAGTTGGTGAATGTAGTACAGGGGATGTGGAATAGGTTGGGGAATGTAGTATAGGGAGATGTGTAATAGGTTGGGGAATGTAGTACAGGGAGATGTGGGATCGGTTGGGGAATGTAGTATAGGGAGATGTGTAATAGGTTGGGGAATGTAGTACAGGGAGATGTGGGATAGGTTGGGGAATGTAGTACAGAGGATGTGGGATAGGTTGGGGAATGTAATACAGGGAGATGTGGGATAGGTTGGGGAATGTAGTATAGGAGATGTGGGATAGGTTGGGGAATGTAATACAGGGAGATGTGGGATAGGTTGGGGAATATAGTACAGGAGATGTGGGATAGGTTGGGGAATGTAATACAGGGAGATGTGAGATAGGTTGAGGAATGTAGTACAGGAGATGTGGGATAGGTTGGGGAATGTAGTACAGGAGATGTGGGATAGGTTGGGGAATGTAATACAGGGAGATGTGGGACAGGTTGGGGAATGTAATACAGGGAGATGTGGGACAGGTTGGGGAATGTAATACAGGGAGATGTTGGATAGGTTGGGGAATGTAGTACAGGGGATGTGGGATAGGTTGGGGAATGTAATACAGGGAGATGTGGGATAGGTTGGGGAATGTAGTACAGGAGATGTGGGATAGGTTGGGGAATGTAATACAGGGAGATGTGGGATAGGTTGGGGAATGTAGTACAGGAGATGTGGGATAGGTTGGGGAATGTAGTACAAGGGATGTGGGATAGGTTGGGGAATGTAAAAGTACAGGGGATGTGGGATAGGTTGTGGAATGTAGTATAGGGAGATGTGAGATAGGTTGGGGAATGTAGTATAGGGAGATGTGTGATAGGTTGGGGAATGTAGTACAGGGAATGTGGGATAGGTCGGGGAATGTTATACAGGGAGATGTGAGATAGGTTGGGGAATGTAGTACAGGGGATGTGGGATAGGTTGGGGAATGTAGTATAGAGATATGTGTAATAGGTTGGGGAATGTAGTTTAGGGGATGTGGGATAGGTGGGGGAATGTAGTACAGGGGATGTTGGATAAGTTGGGGAATGTAATACAGGGAGATGTGGGATAGGTCGGGGAATGTAGTATAGGGATATGTGAGATAGGTTGGGGAATGTAGTACAGGGGATGTTGGATAAGTTTAGGAATGTAGTACAGGGATATGTGGGATAGGTCGGGGAATGAAATACAGGGAGATGTGGGATAGGTTGGAATATGTAGTACAGGGGATGTGGGATAGGTCGGGTTATGTAATACAGGGAGATGTGAGATAGGTTGGGGAATGTAGTACAGGGGATGTGGGATAGGTTGGGGAATGTAGTATATGGAGATGTGTAATAGGTTGGGGAATGTAGTTCAGGGGATGTGGGATAGGTTGGGGAATGTAGTACAGGGGATGTTGGATAAGTTGGGGAATGTAGTACAGGGATATATGGGATAGGTTGGGGAATGTATTACAGGGAGATGTGGGATAGGTTGGGGAATGTGGTATAGGGAGATGTGTAATAGGTTGGGGAATGTAGTACAGGGAGATGTGGGATAGGTCGGGGAATGTAATACAGGGAGATGTGAGATAGGTTGGCGAATGTAGTACAGGGGATGTGGGATAGGTTGGGGAATGTAATACAGGGAGATGTGGGATAGTTTGTGGAATGTAGTAAAAGGGATGTGGGATAGGTTGGGGAATGTAATATAGGGAGATGTGGGATAGGTTGGGGAATGTAGTACAGGGGATGTGGGATAGGTTGAGGAATGTAGTATAGGGAGATGTGTAATAGGTTGGGGAATATAGCTCAGGGGGTGTGGGATAGGTTAGGGAATGTAGTACAGGGATATGTGGGATAGGTCGGGGAATGTAGTACAAGGGTTGTGGGATAGGTTGGGGAATGTAGTATAGGGAGATGTGTAATAGGTTGGGGAATGTAGTTCAGGGGATGTGGGATAGGTTGGGGAATGTAGTACAGGGGATGTTGAATAAGTTGGGGAATGTAGTACAGGGATATGTGGGATAGGTCGGGGAATGTAATACAGGGAGATGTGGGATAGGTTGGGGAATGTAGTACAGGGGATGTGGGATAGGTTGGGGAATGTGGTATAGGGAGATGTGTAATAGGTCGGGGAATGTAGTACAGGGGATGTGGGATAGGTCGGGGGAATGTAATACCGGGAATGTGAGATAGGTTGGGGAATGTAGTACAGGGGATGTGGGATAGGTTGGGGAATCTAGTATAGGGGGATGTGTAATAGGTTGGGGAATGTAGTTCAGGGGATGTGGGATAGGTTTGGGAATGTAGTAAAGGGGATGTTGGATAAGTTGGGGAATGTAGTACAGGGATATGTGGGATAGGTTGGGGAATGTATTACAGTGGATGTGTAATAGGTTGGGGAATGTAATACAGGGAGATGTGGGATAGGTTGGGTAATGTAATACAAGGAGATGTGGGATAGGTTGGGGAATGTAGTATAGGGAGATGTGTAATAGGTTGGGGAATGTAGTAGAGGGGATGAGGGATAGGTTGGGGAATGTAATACAGTGGATATGGCATATGTTGGTGAAAGTAATACAGTGGATGTGGGATATGTTGGGGAATGTAATACAGGGAGATGTGGGATAGGTTGGGGAATGTAGTATAGGGAGATGTGTAATAGGTTGTGGAATGTAGTATAGGGAGATGTGTAATTAGTTGGGGAATGTAGTACAGGGGATGTGGGATAGGTTGGGGAATGTAGTATAGGGAGATGTGTAATAGGTTGGGGAATGTAGTACAGGGGATGTGGGATAGTTTGGGGAATGTAATACAGGGAGATGTGAGATAGGTTGGGGAATGTAGTACAGGGGATATGGGATAGGTTGGGGAATGTGGTATAGGGAGATGTGAGATAGGTTGGGGAATGTAGTACAGGGGATGTGGGATAGGTTGGGGAATGTAGTACAGGGGATGTGGGATAAGTTGGGGAATGTAGTACAGGGGATGAGGGATAGGTCGGGGAATGTAATACAGGGGATGTGGGATAGGTTGGGGAATGTAATACAGCAAGATGTGGGATAGGTTGGGGAATGTATTACAGTGGATGTGTAATAGGTTGAGGAATGTAATACAGGGAGATGTGGGATAGGTTGGGGAATGTAATACAAGGAGATGTGAGATAGGTGTAGGAATGTAGTATAGGGAGATGTGTAATAGGTTGGGGAATGTAGTAGAGGGGATGTGGGATAGGTTAGGGAATGTAATACAGTGGATGTGGCATAGGTTGGGGAAAGTAATACAGTGGATGTGGGATAGGTTGGGGAATGTAATACAGGGAGATGTGGGATTGGTTGGGGAATGTAGTATAGGGAGATGTGTAATAGGTTGGGGAATGTAGTACAGGGATATGTTGGCTAGGTTGGGGAATGTAGTGGAGGGGATGTGGGATAGGTTGTGGAATGTAATACAGGGGATGTGGGATAGGTTGGGGAATGTAATACATGGAGATGTGGGATAGGTTGGGGAATGTAGTTCAGGGGATGTGGGATAGGTTGGGGAATGTAGTACAGGGGATGTTGGATAAGTTGGGGAATGTAGTACAGGGATATGTGGGATAGGTCGGGGAATGTAATACAGGGAGATACGGGATAGGTTGGGGAATGTAGTACAGGGGATGTGGGGTAGGTTGGGGAATGTGGTATAGGGAGATGTGTAATAGGTCGGGGAATGTAGTACAGGGGATGTGGGATAGGTCGGGGGAATGTAATACAGGGAATGTGAGATAGGTTGGGGAATGTAGTACAGGGGATGTGGGATAGGTTGGGGAATCTAGTATAGGGGGATGTGTAATAGGTTGGGGAATGTAGTTCAGGGGATGTGGGATAGGTTTGGGAATGTAGTAAAGGGGATGTTGGATAAGTTGGGGAATGTAGTACAGGGATATGTGGGATAGGTTGGGGAATGTATTACAGTGGATGTGTAATAGGTTGGGGAATGTAATACAGGGAGATGTGGGATAGGTTGGGTAATGTAATACAAGGAGATGTGGAATAGGTTGGGGAATGTAGTATAGGGAGATGTGTAATAGCTTGGGGAATGTAGTAGAGGGGATGAGGGATAGGTTGGGGAATGTAATACAGTGGATATGGCATATGTTGGTGAAAGTAATACAGTGGATGTGGGATATGTTGGGGAATGTAATACAGGGATATGTTGGCTAGGTTGGGGAATGTAGTAGAGGGGATGTGGGATAGGTCGGGGAATGTAATACAGGGAGATGTGAGATAGGTTGGGGAATGTAATACAGGGGATGTGGGATAGGTTGGGGAATGTAATACAGGGAGATGTGGGATAGGTTGTGGAATGTAGTAGAGGGGATGTGGGATAGGTTGGGGAATCTATTACAGTGGATGTGGGATAGGATGGGGAATGTAGTACAGGGATATGTGGGATAGGATGGGGAATGTAATACAGGGAGATGTGGGATAGGTTGGTGAATGTAATACAAGGGATGTGTAATAGGTTGGGGGATGTAATATAGGGAGATGTGGGATAGGTTGGGGAATGTAATACAGGGAGATGTGGGATAGGTTGGGGAATGTAGTACAGGAGATGTGGGATAGGTTGCGGAATGTAGTATAGGGAGATGTGTAATTAGTTGGGGAATGTAGTACAGGGGATGTGGGATAGGTTGGGGAATGTAGCATAGGGAGATGTGTAATAGGTTGGGGAATGTAGTACAGGGGATGTGGGATAGTTTGGGGAATGTAATACAGGGAGATGTGAGATAGGTTGGGGAATGTAGTACAGGGGATATGGGATAGGTTGGGGAATGTGGTATAGGGAGATGTGAGATAGGTTGGGGAATGTAGTACAGGGGATGTGGGATAGGTTGGGGAATGTAGTACAGGGGATGTGGGATAAGTTGGGGAATGTAGTACAGGGGATGAGGGATAGGTCGGGAATGTAATACAGGGTATGTGGCTAGGTTGGGGAATGTATTACAGTGGATGTGTAATAGGTTGAGGAATGTAATACAGGGAGATGTGGGATAGGTTGGGGAATGTAATACAAGGAGATGTGAGATAGGTTGGGGAATGTAGTACAGGGGATGTGGGATAGGTTGGGGAATGTAGTATAGGGAGATGTGTAATAGGTTGGGGAATGTAGTAGAGGGGATGTGGGATAGGTTAGGGAATGTAATACAGTGGATGTGGCATAGGTTGGGGAAAGTAATACAGTGGATGTGGGATAGGTTGGGGAATGTAATACAGAGAGATGTGGGATAGGTTGGGGAATGTAGTATAGGGAGATGTGTAATAGGTTGGGGAATGTAGTACAGGGATATGTTGGCTAGGTTGGGGAATGTAGTAGAGGGGATGTGGGATAGGTTGTGGAATGTAATACAGGGGATGTGGGATAGGTTGGGGAATGTAATACATGGAGATGTGGGATAGGTTGGGGAATGTAGTACAGGGGATGTGGGATAGGCTGGGGAATGTATTACAGTGGATGTGGGATAGGATGGGGAATGTAGTACAGGGATATGTGGGATAGGATGGGGAATGTAATACAGGGAGATGTGGGATAGGTTGGGGAATGTAATACAGGGAGATGTGGGATAGGTTGGGGAATGTAGTACAGGAGATGTAGGATAGGTTGTGGAATGTAGTATAGGGAGATGTGTAATAGGTTGGGGAATGTAGTACAGGGGATGTGGGAAAGGTTGGGGAATGTAGTATAGGGAGATGTGTAATAGGTTGGGGAATGTAGTACAAGGGATGTGGGATAGGTTGGGGAATGTAATACAAGGAGATGTGAGATAGGTTGGGGAATGTAGTACAGGGGATGTGGGATAGGTTGGGAAATGTAGTATAGGGAGATAGGGAATGTAGTATAGGATAGGATATGTAGTACAGGGGATGTGGGATAGATTGGGGAATCTAGTATAGGGAGATAGGGAATGTGTTATAGGATAGGGTATGTAGTACAGTGGATGTTGGATAGGTTGGGGAATTTAGTACAGGGAGCTGTACACACAAGTGAGGGAATGTAGTACACACAGATGTACAGATAGGTTGGGTAATATAGTGCATGGAGATGTACAGATAGGTTGGGGAATATAGTACATGGAGATGTACGTATATGCAGAAGTCACTATTTCAGGTGACTTAAAGGTAGGTAAGCAATATAACAAAGCAATGAGGAAGGCTAGTCAGATGCTTGGTTGCATATGGAGAGGAATCAGCAGCAGAAAGAAAGAAAGAAGTAATAATGCCACTGTATAGGTAATTGGTACGGCCTCATCTAGAATACTGTGTTCAGTTCTGGAGGCCATATCTTCAGAAGGATATTCATACATTAGAGACTGTACAAGAAAGGGCAACTAAAATGATGCATGGCCTACATCACAAAACATACCCAGAAAGACTAAAAAATATCAATATGTATAGTTTGGAGGAGAGAAGGGAAAGGGGGTAAATAAGAGAAACTTTCAAATATATCAATCGTTTTAACAAAGTCCAGGAGGGAAATATTCTTAAAATGTGAGAAGTATTAGAACATGAGGACATGCACTGAGACTGGAGGGGGGAGGTTCAGGGGAAATTTGCAGAAAAATTATTTCACAGAAACTGTAGAGGACAAGTGGAATAGCCTCCCATCAGAGGTGATAGAGGCTAAGACAGTAGAGCAATTTAAACATGCATGGGATAGACATAAGGATATCCTTACAAAAAAATAAGGACCAAATAAGGTTTGAGATAAAATATGGTAAAAAAAAAAAAAAAGGGCAGACTAGGTGGGCCAAGTGGTTCTTATCTGCTGTCAAATTCTGTGTTTCTATGTTTCAGTGTATGTTTTTATGTAATTCTTTGTGTTATGGAGATTTATGTGATTTCAGTCACATTGTACAGAGATTGCAGGTAATGAAGAAGACATGAGGGCCCAGACTGTTAAGGAAGGTATATAATGGTCACAAGTAATTGATGAGAGGTCTAAAATAGTTCAGGCCCACTTCTGACCTACTTGTGGGGCCCAAGTAAGTATAGAGGAGGCACATGGACACAAGCAGGTAAGGGATCTACATCAGTTGCGAAGGGAATATTTGCAGAACACTGAGGAGGAGGTACGTGTGGCACAAACCTTTGAGGAAGGAGCATGTGGGGGACACAAACTGGTAAGGGAAGGGGATGTGGGGCACAAACTGGTGAGGGAGGGGCATGTGTGGCACTGCTAAGTGGGCATTTAAACAAAGAAACATTGAAACATAGAAAAATAGAATGTGATGGCAGATAAGAACCACTTGGCCCATCTAGTCTGCCCCTTTTTTTAACCTATAGGTAACCTCAAGCCTATTTGATCCTTAGTTCTTTGTAAGGATTTCCTTATGCCTATACCAGTCATGTTTAAGTTGTTCTACCACCTCTGACGGGAGGCTATTCAACTTATCCTCTACCCTTTCTATGAAGTCATTTTTCCTTAAATTTCCCCTGAACCTCCCCCCCTCCAGTCTCAGATCAAGTCCTTGTGTTCTAATACTTCTCTTCCTTAAAAGAATGTTTCTTTACTGTACCTTGTTAAAACCATTCATATATTTTTTTCTATCATGTCCCCCCTTTCCCTTCTCTGTTCCAAACTATACATGTTAAGATCTTTTATTCTTTCCAGGTACGTTTTATGATGTAGGCCATGCACCATTTTAGTTGTCCTTATTTGTATGCTCTCTAATTTATTAATATCCTCCTGGAGTTATGCGGCGGGATGTAATGATGCCTGATTCCGGCGGCCGTGCGGGATGACGGACAAACTCAGACTTTTTTTTAAAGGGGCAATCACTTACAAGGCAAAAACATTCGTCCGGCATCCCGTATGGCTGCTGAACTCGGTCGGCATTAACTCCACCGTTGGTGTCCAGAAATGGACACAGTATTCCAGATGAGGCCGTTCCAATGACCTAAACAGTGGCATTATTACTAATTTTTTTCTGCTGCTGATTCATCTCCCTATGCAACCAAGCATCTGACTAGCCCTCCTCATTGCTTTGTTGCATTGCTTCTGCTAGATCCCTTTCCTCCTCAGTAGTTTCCAGTATAGTGCCATTAATATTATATTTAGTCTTTGAGTTTTTGAGACCCAAGTGCACGATTTTGCATTTTTTAGCGTTAAACTGTAGATGCCATGTTCTTGACCATTCCTCAAGTCTACCTACAGCGTCAATCATTTGTCTTACCCCTCTACCCTGTTGCATAGGTGTGCATCATCTGCAAAAAGGTATTAAAGAGCACTGGTCCAAGTACAGATCCTGGTAACATTTCCTCCATAGAATGTACTCCATATACTACAACTGGCTGTTTCCTATCCTGCAACCAGGTTCTTATCCATTTAACTGTTTTATAATCCAATCTCACACTTTTGAGTATATTTAGCAAGCAGTCTCCAATGTGGGACCATGTTATGCGCCTAACTACAGTCTAGATATGTTACATCTACGGCCCCCTATGATCTTTTATTTTAGTCATGGATTGATAGTGCAGGTAGGTGTGTGGAGTACATTCATAGGCAGGGAGCTGTGTAGAGTGAGTAGGTTGCAGCAGAGATCAGGCATTTATGTCTGTGAGTACATTCTAGGGAAGGGAGCAATTTACAGTTAGTAGGTTGCAGTGCAGGTAGGTGTGTGGAATGAGTACATTATAGGGAAGGGAGCTGTGTGTAGTGAGTAGGATGCAGCACAGGTAGGTGTGTGGAGAAAGTACTTTCCAGGGTAGGGAGCTGTGTGTAATTAATAAAATACAGAATTGGTTTGTGTTTGGAATGAGTGAGTTCAAGGGAAGTGAGCTGTGTGTAATTCATTTGTTGCAGCATATGGTAGGTAGGTGTGAAGGAAGGGTACATTTCATGGCAAGGAGCAGTGTGCAGTGACTAGGTTGCAGGTACAGGTAGGTGTGTGGAGTGAGCATATTCCAGGGAATGGAGCTGTGTGCAGTAAGTAGGTTGCAGCATAAGTAGGTGTGTGGAGTGAGCACATTCCAGGGAAGGTATGTGTGCAGTGCAGGTAGGTGTGTGGAGTGAGTACATTCCAGGGCATGGAGCAGTGCGTAGTGACTAGGTTGCAGCACAGGTAGGTGTGTGGAGTGAGCACATTCCAGGGAAGGGAGCTGTGTGCAGTAAGTAGTTGCAGCATAAGTAGGTGTGTGGAGTGAGCACATTCCAGGGAAGGTATGTGTGCAGTGCAGGTAGGTGTGTGGAGTTAGTACATTCCAGGGCATGGAGCAGTGCGTAGTGACTAGGTTGCAGCACAGGTAGGTGTGTGGAGTGAGTGCATTCCAGGGCAGGGAGCAGTGTGCAGTGAGTAGGTTGCAGTACAGGTAGGTGTGTGGAGTGATTGCATTCAAGGGAAGGTAAGTGTGTGCCGTGAATGGGTTGCAATGCTGGTAGGTGTGTGAAGAATGTACATACAAGGTTAGGTAACTGTGTGTAGTTAGTAGGATATAGAATTGGTTTGTGTGTGGAATGAGTGAAGTCAAGGTTGCAGCACAGGAAAGGTAGGTGTGTGGAATGAGTACATTCCATGGAAGGGAGCTGTATGTAGAGAGTATGATCCAGCACAGGTAGGTGTGTTAAGTGAGTAGTTTGCAGGGCAGGTATGTGTGTGAAGTGAGTACAGAGCAGGGCAGGTAGTTGTGTTGAGTGAACACCTTCCATTGCAGGTAGTTGTTGTGAACACTGATGAGGGTATAGGACAAGGAACTATGGGGGTAATTCCAAGTTGATCGCAGCAGGATTTTTGTTAGCAATTGGGCAAAACCATGTGCACTGCAGGGGAGGCAGATATAACATGTGCAGAGAGAGTTAGATTTGGGTGTGGTGAGTTCAATCTGCAATCTAAATTGCAGTGTAAAAATAAAGCAGCCAGTATTTACCCTGCACAGAAATAAAATAACCCACCCAAATCTAACTCTTTCTGCACATGTTATATCTGCCTCCCCTGCAGTGCACATGGTTTTGCCAAATTGCTATCAAAAATCCTGCTGCGATCAACTTGGAATTACCCCCTATGTGGGTAATTCAGAGTTGTTAGCAAACCAGAAAAGTTAGCAATTGGGCAAAACCATGTTGAACTGCAGGTGGGGCAGATGTAACGTGCAGAGAGATATAGATTTGGGTGGGTTATATTGTGTCTGTGCAGGGTAAATACTGGATGCTTCATTTTTACACTGCAATTTAGATTTCAGTTTGAGCACACCCCACCCAAATCTAACTCTCTCTGCACATGTTACATCTGCCCCACCTGCAGTGCATCATGGTTTTGCCCAGTTGCTAACTTTTTTCATTTGCTAACAGCTCTGAATGGGTTGGGTATGGGTGACCGGCGCTTGGGATCCCGCCGGTCACCATACTTACACCGGGATCCCGGGGATTAGAATGCTGGCGGGGGAGTGGCGAGTGCAATGAAGCCCTTTGCACAGTTCGCTGCACTCGTCACGCTGTGGTCTTGATGGTGGGCTGCGCTCACCATAGGTTCTATTCCCACTCTATGGGTGTCATGGACACCAACGAGTGAGAATAATCCCTGATAGTTGGCATGCCGACTGTTGCAATTTTGTGTGGGCGGGATGTAGGCGTTGGTATTGTGACCGCCGGTCACATAACTACATCCCCAGTACCAGATTAAGGTACTCATGGGCCTGGAGCTGAAATTTATGAAGGGCCTTATGTGTGTCGCCGGGGTGTGTGACCAGCATAGTTTTCACCTTGTCAAAGAGGCAAGTGAGCCCCAAAATGTTGGTCTATAGGGGTGATTGGGAGCAAGGTTTAGCTAGATAAAAAAACACGCTTACCTCGCATCCAATTTTGGATTACCACAATTTCCCGATAGCCACGGTATCCAATTGAGAAAAAATGATCGTAAGCACTGAAAACCCTGTGGCACGTAAGAAGAAAAAATGACACTCACCTCTCCGGGGATCTCCGGTGGTTTTGCGGCTCCTGGTGATCTCCCCTTCATCTTCCGACTGGGGAGGGGGGCTGCTGGGAGATGTAATGAGATGGACCTTCCCTGTCACAGTTACATATGCTATATACATTTTTCACCATTGTGTGGTACATGGTTTTCCTCTCTGCCTACAATGAATCTAGTTATGCCCCTGGACCTGCTCATTGTAATGTGGTATAAAATGAACTGGATTGGGGCCATTATAATGTGGTATAATATTAACTGAGGACACTGTATGTCATAGGGGTATATTCAATTGATGTCGGATCCTTTCAGATGGAAATGATCCGACATCTCAGTATTCAATGAGCGGGATTTGGCGGATTTGGATGCGCTACCGACAAAACACGTATTCCGACGATCCACCTGTTTTCCGACAAATTGGAATTGCCGACTTGTTGGAAAAAAAGCAAGGAGATTGAATAGGTCAGAACAGTTTCCGAACTAAAAAAGTCGGAAATTGCCGTCTTTCTGACAAGACGCCAGTTTCCAACTACATATGAATACACCCCATAATGTGAATTGGGGATGCTGTGTTGCATAATGTGTACTGGCCGCCCCATAGCTTGACATAATGTGAACTATGACACTACTATGGTTCATAAAATAAACTAGGGCACTATCATGGGGCATTAAATTAACAAATCCTGCAGTCTCTCTTAAATCATTGGGACAAGGGCCCCTTCTAAATGTTGCTATGGGGCCCACAAAGTTCTGGCTACGCCCCTGCAAGGAGCTGTGTACAGTGATTCATGTACAGGACAGGGAGCTGCATACAGTAAATTGTGTACAGGACAAGGAGCTGTGTACAGTGATTTGTATACAGTACAAGGAGCTGTGTGCAGTGATTAGTGTACAGGACAAGGAGCTGTGTATAGGGTTCATGTACAGGACAGTCAGCTGTGTGCACTGAGTAGTGTACAGGACAGGGAGCTGTGTACAGAGATTAGTGTACGGACAGTGAGCTGTGTGCAGCGATTAGTGTACAGGACAGGGAGCTGTGGCCCTCATTCCGAGTTGTTCGCTCGCAAGGCGATTTTAGCAGAGTTACACACGCTAAGCCGCCGCCTACTGGGAGTGAATCTTAGCTTCTTAAAATTGCGAACGATGTATTCGCAATATTGCGATTACAAACTACTTAGCAGTTTCTGAGTAGCTTCAACCTTACTCGGCATCTGCGATCAGTTCAGTGCTTGTCGTTCCTGGTTTGACGTCACAAACACACCCAGCGTTCGGCCAGACACTCCTCCGTTTCTCCAGCCACTCCCGCGTTTTTTCCGGAAACGGTAGCGTTTTTATCCACACGCCCATAAAACGCCGTGTTTCCGCCCAGTAACACCCATTTCCTGTCAATCACACTACGATCGCCGGAGCGAAGAAAAAGCCGTGAGTAAAAATACTATCTTCATAGCAAAATTACTTGGCGCAGTCGCAGTGCGAACATTGCGCATGCGTACTAAGCAGAAAAACGCTGCGATGCGAAGAAAAATACAGAGCGAACGACTCGGAATGAGGGCCTGTGTGCAGTGATTCATGTAGAGGACAGGGAGCTGTGTGCAGTGATTCGTGTACAGGACAGGGAGCTGTGTGCAGTGATTCGTGTACAGGACAGGGAGCTGTGTGCAGTGATTCGTGTACAGGACAGGGAGCTGTGTGCAGTGATTTATATACAGGACAGGTAGCTGTGTACAGTGATTTATGTAAAGGACAGCTAGATGTGTACAGTGATTACTGTACAGGAAAGGGAGCTATGTGCAGTGATTAGTGTACAGGACAGGGAGCTGTGTGCAGTGATTAGTGTACAGAACAGTGATTTGTGTACAGGACCAGGAGCTGTGTATAGGGTTCATGTACAGGACAGTGAGCTGTGTGCACTGTGTACAGGACAGGGAGCTGTGTACAGTGATTTGTGTACAGGACAGTGAGCTGTGGGGGTAATTCTGAGTTGATCGCAGCAGTAAGTTTGTTAGCAATTGGGCAAAACCATGTACACTGCAGGGGGGGGCAGATATAACATGTGCAGAGAGAGAGAGATTTGGGTGTGGTGAGTTCAATCTGCAATCTAAATTGCAGTGTAAAAATAAAGTAGCCAGTATTTACCCTGCACAGAAACAAAATAACCCACCCAAATCTAACTCTCTCTGCAAATGTTATATCTGCCCCCCATGCAGTGCACATGGTTTTGCCCAACTGCTAAAAAAAATTCCTGCTGCGATCAACTTGGAATTACCCCCTGTGTGCACTGATAAGTGTACAGGACAGTGAACTGTGTGCACTGATTCCAGTAAAGGACAGGGAGCTGTGTGCACTGATTAGTGTACAGGACATTTAGCAGTATAGAGTGATTAGTGTACAGAACAGGGAGCTGTGTGCAGTGATTCGTGTACAGGACAGTGAGCTGTGTGCACTGATAAGTGTACAGGACAGTGAACTGTGTGCACTGATTACAGTACAGGACAGGGAGCTGTGTGCACTGATTAGTGTACAGGACAGTTAGCAGTATAGAGTGATTAGTGTACAGAACATGAGAACAGGGAGCTGTGTGCACTGATTAGTGTACAGGACAGTGAGCTGTGTGCACTGATTACAGTACAGGACAGGGAGCTGTGTGCACTGATTAGTGTACAGGACATTTAGCAGTATAGAGTGATTAGTGTACAGGACAGAGAGCTGTGTGCACTGATTAGTGTACAGCAGGACAGGGAGCTGTGTGCAGTGATTTGTGTACAGGACAGGGAGCTGTGTGCAGTGATTAGTGTACAGGACAGGTAGAAGTGTACGGGACAGATAGATGTGTACAGGACAGATAGATGTGTACAGCACAGGGAGCTGTGTGCAGTGATTTGTGTACAGGACAGGGAGCTGTGTGCAGTGATTAGTGTACAGGACAGGTAGAAGTGTACGGGACAGGTAGATGTGTACAGGACAGATAGATGTGTACAGCACAGGGAGTTGTGTGCAGTGATTAGTGTACAGGACAGGTAGAAGTGTACAGCACAGGGAGCTGTGTGCAGTGATTAGTGTACAGGACAGGTAGACGTGTACTGGACAGATAGATGTGTACAGGACAGATAGATGTATACAGCACAGGGAGTTGTGTGCAATGATTAGTGTACAGAACAGGTAGAAGTGTACAGGACAGGGAGCTGTGTGCAGTGATTCGTGTACAGGACAGGGAGCTGTGTGCAGTGATTAGTGTATAGGACAGGTAGAAGTGTACAGGACAGGTAGAAGTGTACAGGACAGGGAGACGTGTGCAGTCATTAGTATACAAGACAGGGAGCTGTGTGCAGTGACCCGTGTACAGGACAGGTAGATGTGTGCAGTTATTAGTGTAGCAGACAGGGAGCTGTGTGCAGTGATTTGTGTACAGGAGAGGTAGAAGTGTACGGGACAGGCAGATGTGTACATGACATATAGATGTGTACAGGACAGGGAGCTGTGTGCAGTGATTAGTGTACAGGACAGGTAGAAGTGTACAGCACAGGGAGTTGTGTGCAGTGATTAGTGTACAGAACAGGTAGAAGTGTACAGGACAGGGAGCTGTGTGCAGTGATTCGTGTACAGGACAGGGAGCTGTGTGCAGTGATTAGTGTATAGGACAGGTAGAAGTGTACAGGACAGGTAGAAGTGTACAGGACAGGGAGACGTGTGCAGTCATTAGTATACAAGACAGGGAGCTGTGTGCAGTGATTCGTGTACAGGACAGGTAGATCTGTGAAGTTATTAGTGTAGCAGACAGGGAGCTATGT
Source organism: Pseudophryne corroboree (assembly GCF_028390025.1). Taxonomy (NCBI): domain Eukaryota; kingdom Metazoa; phylum Chordata; class Amphibia; order Anura; family Myobatrachidae; genus Pseudophryne; species Pseudophryne corroboree. The sequence continues at coordinate 115,337,753 of NC_086448.1, forward strand.
GCAGTGATTCGTGTACAGGAGAGGTAGAAGTGTACGGGACAGGTAGATGTGTACATGACATATAGATGTGTACAGGACAGGGAGCTGTGTGCAGTGATTAGTGTACAGGACAGCTAGAAGTGTACAGGACAGGGAGATGTTTTTAGGTAGTACAGTAGTTTTGGCTACAAGGAATTTATTTGGTGTCAGGAGTTTTCTTTATTGCAGGGAACTATATGAAGCCTGTGAATCATAGTAGCTGTATACTGTATAAGTGACTGCCCACACTGCACCATATTGCTACTACCACCGCCGCACATTCAAGTTCAAGCTGAGTTTCCATCTCTCTAAAGACCTCTCTGAAGCTGCAGCTAATTGAAACCAAGTTAAATTGTAGCTTTTGGAGGAAAGCTAAACTCTAATTCGATTTCTCCATACATTAGGCGCTCATTAAACACAGTAAGTCGCCTCTGTACAACTGCTTCCATCAGGCATGAAATCTCATTACACTCATTACAAAGTCAAATGTTACTTACTTGGAGTTCATCACACTATATGGAGGTGTTTCCCTGTGTAAATCAGCTGTCTGGTCCTCCCTTTCCCAGCTTGCTGAATAGTGGGCTCTTAACCCCTATCAAACCATGGGATAGTGTAAGGGTGACAATAGCACAATAGTGACCAGTGTCCCGCAGCAGCACTCCAGAACTGTCCAGTAAAATATTAGAGTCTAGCTGTCAGTGTACTCTCTGTATTGGGCATATACAAATAAACCTAGCACCAGAAACTGTCTGGTGTTATAATAATGTATTGTTTCCAAAATGGTAACTAACTACACAGTTTAGAAACATCACACAGTAGCCGATAAAGCAATGGTTATTTGTGCCCCAGGACTCAGCATGGGAAGCTAGCCAGTAGCATATGTGCAGGCTTACCCATTCCTAGAACTATGCCAGTTGGTATATCCTACTGGGCACTGTGAGCCTGGCTTGGGTGTACACTACGCTATTCAATGATCTCTATTCAGGGACTGCCCCCATTTCTGCCAACAGCAAATATTCCACTATCAGACACTCAATCCATACAGCTGGCAAACAACAAGCCTGCCAACCAAAGGATCGGGAGACACCTCATTTAATAAACTGTAAAATAATATACATCAATCATAGTATTATTATTATTATTATTATTATTATTATTATTATTATTATTATTATTATGCGTTTGTAACCTATTAAATATATACTTATTTTGCAATGTTTCTGCTGGATCCAAATGAAATGTAATTAAATAAATAAATAAATAAAATAATAATAATAATAATAATATTATTATTAATAATAATAATAATAATAAAAAATATATATAAACCAAAATCAATTCAGTGTAGCAATATTAATATAGCATAATATACTAATATATGTTACCTTTAGCCATGCTTCAAATATCAAAATGTGCCTATAGGGCACATAACGCATTAACCACGTGATTACCATATACATTTAGGTCATTCACCTGATATCATTATTAATATATGGGTCACATGTATAGATGATACACATGTGCTTATCACCCAATGTGAGACAAGAGTGAATGTGCTGGAAGAATCCCCTAAGCTTCCAAGGCGCCAGATAGAATTTGCTTTGGAAAGCGCAGAGGTGCTGAAACAGATTGGCTACATAAGAGGGGGGACCTCTATTGCTGTACCCTACAGTATGTCAGGGGTCTATAGGAGAGGTATTGTACTGTACAGCACTGTGCATCCAGACACATCTATGCGCAGGGAAATGCTTTCAGTCAGTGAGAAGCTCTCCCAATCTGATTCCCATGCCTTCTAATCTGCCAATAGTGGGATTAATATATGGGGTGTGAAACCTACTAAATCCATGAACTCATCCTATTTTCATTAATGTATCTTCCTGTGGCACCGACTACCAGCTGCCAACAAACACCAGTTGAAGCCACTCTAGTGGAGAGAGGGAGAAAAAAAATGCCTGATGGCTAAATCTGCCCTACTCCAAATGCCTTCTGCAGGCTTGTGGGAATGGCCCTAAATAATTCCACAAATAAATCGCACTGGATATCTGGAATCGTGTGGGGTTAACGATTCCCACGACGGGATGTGAGGTCTGGCCAACAGGTGTTCGGATTTGGCTGAGGGAGACTCTGTCTTGTAGGGGAAAGCCAGGGAGGGGAGAGTGTTGGGCTGGCAGAAGCACACTGCCCAGGCTCTCTGTGCTTTACATGGCGTGCAATCCCAACACAATCAAAATGATATCTTTATAGCTAGGTTCATGTCCTGGGCTATAACATATCAATCCCTGTCTTGGTTCTCTGGGATGCACCTGGTATTTCAAACTTGTCCTTTTTGTTGTGATTTTTTTCTTTTCTGGATCCTGAATTGCAGCTGCCTTAAAACAAGCACAAGAGAGAGAGGCCCTTACAAAGTCTCCAAGAAGTGTTGGCATGGATTGCTTGTCTTTAATGTACCATTAACTATTGTCTTGACACAATATGGGAACTGTAAAGCATGACATGTGTTATAATAAAACACATTTTCAACGATACACTTAGACTGCAAGCCGGGTTACAAGCAAACAAACAGGCCCCAAACCTCATGTTTTGTCTGCCTGGCTAAGCTCACTAGCAATTAAACCTCAGACCATTTCTTCTCTGATCAGCCAATTAAATTTTATGTCTCCTAATTTTTCACATAGAAAAAAAAAAGTCTCGGTGCTTGGCTCATAGGCACATTGATTTTCCTGCTATCACCTGGCGCTGAGACCCTAGTTTCATTTATCAAGAACAGCAATGTCAGGCGTTCCATGAAGTGACTCTGTTACCATAAGGCTCTCACCATCGTCTCCCATTGTCTTCCCTTGTTAATAACTCATTACCAGGATTTAACAAATCAACCATTACATATGTTTTGTGTCTCCATATTTTGATCCGTACGATTAAGCAGATGTTACGATTGAGATTTGAAAAGTCCAAGGCTGTTCCAGGCTGAAAGAAAGAGGGCAGGCTCAACAGCAAGCTCACAATGCAATTCTGGAGATCTTCAGAAAAAAACATTTACTACCAATAAACCGACTCCAACCTGCTCCATTTCAACCATTGTGTGGTTTGTGAATAATTAAGTTTAATAGGAATAGGTTTGTAGACTTTGAATGTCAAGACCACAGGTGCAGGGTGGCACGATGAATGATTTGCTTGATTTTTGCCAAGCTCAAGGGCTCTTCCCTGGGACTTTCAAGCAGATAGAAAATATTGTCATTTCTTTAATTCACAGCATTACTTTCAGCCAGAACAAAGCCGGCTGATGAAAAGCTTATGCTGTAATGAAACACGCTATGTGGTGGCTATTGGGCTTCCCAAAGAAAAGCCAACTCAATGGCACAAGCGCGCTGCGTTTGTGCGCAAGTACTCTCTCTAAACCACACAAAAGTCCTTTTCTAGCCTTTAAAGACTTCATTTTTTATCTTTTCAAGTCCATACAGCTTTATTCATGAAGCATACGGTGCTCCAGCAGCTTTCATTTGCATTGCCAAAGGCTGCAGACCTGCTCTGTCCCCTAGGAAAAACTTTCCAAACTTTGGCAAACTTTTCGCACCTTCTCTGGCACAGGAGCTCGCAGGAGTGCGCGCACGCGTAAGGCACCTTTTTGGGAACTAATTCTGTCCATTTAAATTTTAGCTTGTCCTGACAAGGAGCCCAGGAGGTGGCACTGACCCTTGGGGAAAGTTTGACCCTTCCATTGAAATCTTTCCAGCGAACTATTCCTTACAATGCCCCGGGACAAGTGAAGTGTGGAAACTTCTCTGATTACGCATGGATAGACTTCAGCCAGCACTGGAAGAAGAGGATAGAAAAAGTCTGAGGCAGCTCCAAATAATGACATATTCCATAAGAGCTACACACATCTGGGTGACTTCATTGTACCTCTGCTAACTACAAGTCTTTATACAGCGTTTCCATCATACTAAAACATATTAAGAAGACACTTACCATATCCAGTTTGCCTCTCAATAAATAAGACTGTTCCCAGTACTTTAAGGCGCATGTATAGTGCTATAAAACTAACCTGCCTTAAATGACTTACTTTTCCTTTACATTTAACCTTTATTTTGTATTTTGCCGACCTTGGTCCCATTGTAACGAATGATTAATAATAATAATACTTACAATAAAAGTAGTTGATATTGGTAACAGTCTGTACTCGATTCATAGCTTATATTGGAATGCAAGCACCTGCTTCCAACAACCTGTTGGAATAGGCATCCTGCTCCAATCCATGGACATGCATAATACTATAAATCTGCCTCATCCACATATGTTCAAGACCAGAAACATGATTATCCAGTACACTATTATTGCATTATTATTACTGGAGGACCTGGAACCTCAAAAGCTGGAGTTGTCATGATCCCTGTTCTACAGTGATTATTACATGGATACAGCCCCTAAATATTAACTACTAAGATGCATCCATAATCTATAAACCGCATAACACTATTGTCTGCAGATATATATATATATATATATATACATATATATATATCGGTGTCACTATCTGTAGCTGTTTATAAACTGTGATAAGAGCAATCATCACACTGAGGACACTTCCAAAACGATAAAGGGAGCTTTGTTTGGAACTAAAAGGGTTACTTGCAGCATTTGTTACACTGCCAGGTCGAGCTACATTTGCAAGGACCACTTGTGAATTCCCATTGGCTATATGGTGTACTTGTCTCCTAGGTGAGACCATGCTGATGTACTGTAATGGTAAATATAAATATATATACATGATTATTTTGAGATACAATTGCACATCACATTTCAAAACTATAGCTTAATATAAGGAATGTGATCTTCGGATATTTATTCCATACATTTTACACTAAGATACTTATGTACTTTTCTGTGTGCAGATGTGAAGCTCTTATAAATCCATTAAAAATATAACATCTAAATATGCTTAGATGATGGCACACAGTCACCCCCAAACCATACTCCAACGTCTCCTAGGCTGTGACTGAAGGCAAAAGAACGTACGTGAATAGTTTTGGAAATCGACATTTGTGCAGGTGTAAAGAGCAAGTTAACAAGTATTCAGAGCGTGTGCCCCCAACGGTGATAGTATGACAGGGACAGCTGGCTCAGTTTTCACTGTGAAAACCCCCCCTTGGTGGACCAAACATAACGACACTGACCTTTCTGCAAGGGAATGAGAGACGTGCATTTGGGTGAATTAGCCACAAAGACGTCTTGCTATGACATTTGTTCCTTCCCAAAGCAAAGAAATATTGCGTTTAATATGAGAAGTATTGTTCACATCCTCCCACTGCCCCCTAAGAAATATTACACTGCTGTCTGACTTCATTCAAAATGCTAAATTATGCCATTAGGCATGGACAATAGCTGTTACCACAAAGTATTTCTAAGATATAGATAAATGTAGTCACCTTTTATCTAAAACAAACATATCATACAGTATGTATCAGTCAAATTAGATTAGATTGATAAATTAAATAACTATAAAGAGCTCTTCTTCAATGTCAAGTTTACACTGGTTATTATACCTTTACCAACAGCTAAAAAAAAAAGTTCCAGGCTGTGCCTGCTGACTTGTCCCTTACTTGGTAAAGGAAAGGGCTTTATAATGATCTGTTTACTTCCTCTGCCATGTTTGGATATTCTATACTTACTTCGTTCTCATTGCTCTGTCTAGGAACTTTTTGGAATTGCAAAACTGCATCTGGAGTCATCAAGGGTATATTTTTGCTCTTAATCATTATTTTTTTTAGCAGCTATTTGCATATGGTTTATTGTTGGTGCAGCAGCTTCTTAATGATCCCATGATCCATATTGAGCTAGAATAATCTTATACAATTCATGGCAAAGTTTCATGGAGATATCCCTTATACAATAACCTCCAGGATAACAAAAGGGCGCATGGTCTGATGTGTCCTAGGTTTCTGCGCTGCCTTTTTTTTTTTTTTTAAAGTTAAACTTTTATTTACATAGCAAAAAATGTTCAAGACAAATGTGATAAATTACAGATATGCAAATTTCTTTCAAGTGTGTCTAGCTGGGGCTGAATAACTCCATGCAAGTCGATCTGTGCTCACTCAGGACCCCAGGGAGCTGATCAAAGCACCCATTCTCTTTCATGCCTAGAATCCCCCTCCAAACTATCTCTATACAATATGTTTCCATCATGCACTTAATGTGCTGGGACATAGAACTCCTTGCAATCTAGCTAGTTTCCCGACCTCTTTGTTCTGTGGCATAACAGTGAGAAAGGAAAGAGCCTTGCCTTGTTGCCAGCTTACTCAAATGCTAAAACATGCGTCATTTTTCACCAGGTTCCTTCTTGATATTCTCAAAAGCCAAACTATAAAACGGGTCTCAGCTCCTTTTAGCATTAATTACTAGGCTGTCCTGGCTAGGTTTTTTTTTTTTTACCCTATTATATGCATTTCACAGCAGGGATTTTCTGCAAGCCTATTGCAGCTGGGAATGAAGCTATGAACCTATTTTTTAACTGGAAAATGAGCAGAAATCTTAAATATAAAACGAACACACAGCACCATCCTACAGATTGCAGATAATCTCAGTCAATGCCCTGGAATGGAGAACCCTAATACATACATAGTAGCAAAAGTTGTTTCAAAACTTAAAGTTGTCAAATAAAACTTTCTGTGGTTGCTAATATCTAGCGTCCCATTGTTAAGGATAAATCCACAAGGCACTTGACTTGAGGATCCCAGGACGCACAGGCGATGAGGTCTATGTGCCTATTAATGCACATTCAATTTGTGTGTTTATATGTCACAGTCCGTGTAGATTTAGACAATTATTGGCTATGGCGTGAAGCCAGTTCTGGGAAAGATTCCCATACTGACTCCTATTAACCCTCTCTGGTTTAACTCTGCTGGAAACCGACTCACCAGCAATTGCCATTAATCTACTTACTAATTAAGCCAATTCATTTGTAAAAGGGGGAAATTCCTTTCTTTGGAAAGAAATTTGAAAGAAGCGCCAAACTGTGTAACTGTAATTGATGCAGAGACTACCAGAACAAGGTGTTGATATATAGCAGTTTATTTAGGAAAGTTAAACAGGTTTCTAAGGCAACCCTGTTGTAGGGACGGGTACAAGACATGAGGGCTGGAAGGAGTCTGCTTGCTGTGGAGTAACAATAGCTGCTGTGTGTTATAGCTCACTCCATATATTGTATGTAGTTTTATTTAGCAGCATAAGGTCAATTATCAACATGCTTATTTTATTTAGCATGCCCCATTAAAGTATACCGGGGCTCAGGGGTGTCTAATTCTGTAGAATATCATGGATTTATCTATACCAGAGGTTCTCAAACTCGGTCCTCGGGGGCACACACAGTGCATGTTTTGCAGGTAATCCAGCAGGTGCACAGGTGTATTAATTACTCACTGACACATTTTAAAAGGTCCACAGGTGGAGCTAATTATTTCACTTGCGATTCTGTGAGACCTGCAAAACATGCACTGTGTGTGCCCCAGAGGACCGAGTTTGAGAACCTCTGATCTAGACCATTGTTTCCCAACCACGGTCATCATGGCACACCAACAGTGCAGGTTTTAGCGATATCCAGGCTTTAGCACAGGTGACTTAATTAGTAGCTCAGTTATTTTGATTTAACCATCTATGCTGAAGCCTGGATATCACTAAAACCTGCACTGTTGGTGTGCCTTGAGGACTGCGGTTGGGAATGCCTGGTCTAGACATTGCATAGTGCAGTGGTTCTCAAAGTCGGTCCTCAGGACCCCACACAGTGCATGTTTTGCAGGTAACCCAGCAAGTGCACAGGTGTTTTAATTACTCACTGACACATTTTAAAAGGTCCACAGGTGGAGCTAATTATTTCACTTGTGATTCTGTGAGGAGACCTGCAAAACATGCACTGTGTGGGGTCCTGAGGACCGAGTTTGAGAACCTGTGGCCTAGTGGGAAAGGAGGAGTAGTCTGGGAGAGGATGGTGTAAATAGGTTATGCCACAGGTTCCCAAACTTACTTGAATCACAGCACCATAGAGCAGGCATTCCCAACCACGGTCCTCAAGGCACACCAACATTGCAGGTTTTAGTGATATCCAGGCTTCAGCGCAGGTGTCTTAATTAGTAGCTCAGTTATTTTGATTTAACCATCTGTGCTGCAGCCTGGATATCACTAAAACCTGCACTGTTGGTGTGCCTTGAGGACCGTGGTTGGGAACGCCTGCCATAGAGTATCAGCATTTTTTCAAGGCACCTGTAGTCCAAAAGTTTCTTATTGATAAATTGAAAATAAATATTAAAATAAGTAAATTGTGCTTAAATGTCATCCTTAGGGTCAGTTATATGGTGGGGGACATAGTTGTGGCTCTAGCTGTCCACATGTTTTATGATTGGCAGACTAGCACTGGTTTTGCCTATCACTTTGACTATAAATAATTTGTTTTGGTCCTGGATCACCAGCCCGAGGCACCCCTGCAAGAACCTCACAGCACCCCAGGGTGCCTAGGCACACAGTTTAAGAACTACTGGGTTATGCTGTTTTTTTTCTTTTTCGAGTCCCTCATTCCCCAAGGGCTCCCCATGGTCAAGATGCACTCCTAATACCTGTCTGTGTCAGGTGTGACCTTGTCACTACCTCTCCTCCATGAGCTTGATGTGTACAGTAAGGTTGGGTGGGGCTGTCATTTAAAGTGTATCCACACTGCAGAATAGAGGCAGAAGTTTTGTGGGATCAATCAACACTCAACCAAACAGTTCATTAGACTCCAGTTACATCACTGAGGCATGAGGCATCATGTACCTCTTGGCTCAGTGATATTAAAAATGACTAGTGAATTGATAAGCTACATCTTTGGTGAAGTCCAAAAACCATCTGCTACTACTACAAGTAGGCCCTGGTATGCTTTATGAGGGGTAAATTTAGTTTCTCATGGGAATAGTCCCTGTTGGTTGGCATTCTGACCATCGGGATAGTTAGGGTCCGGGATGTAGGTGCTGGTATTGTGACCGGCGGTCTCCTGACCACCAGTCACATAAATACATCCCCAGGACTTCATCACAATGTTTGGCAGTGTACATTATCACCAATTATGGAGACGATCTTAGCTAATTTTTCTGTGCACATCTAGTGAAGATAATGGCCACAGCCATGACACAGTACTAAACTCCATACAGACACAGTAGAGACATGAAAGTAGTGTAGAAGATTCCAGCCCTTTAAAAAAGTTTGTTTTTTAAAGTTCTCCTCTGGATTCACTGACAGTTTGTGGTCAACCGGTGTCCAAGAACAAGCCAACGTCCTTAGACAAAAAGATTTCTTTTCATTCTGCCTATTAACAATTCTTCCAATCAAATTTTGTTTTGAGTCTGGATAGTTGTTTTGGTGCCAACCATGTGCTGATGTCCGGCACAGTTGGCAGAAATCAAACAAATCACCATATGAGTATGGCCAGCTTAAGCCAACACACAGGGCGGCTATTGCTGACTCAACAATCATGTGAATTTCAGTTGAAATCTCCCAAGTGCTTACCTTGACCCACTGACGAATTCATGGCCCAATGGGCCTGGGCTGAAAATGCTCAAGGGCTTATTGTGAGATGTGGAGGAGCTATGACCAGCGCTGTGTGGGTGTGGTTAGTACCACATGGGCATGGCTAGTGCCATGTGGGTGTGATTAGTGCTGTGTGGGAGTGGCCAGTGTCATATGGGTATGTACACACCTACACTTATCAGCCCCAATGTCTTATATATTTTTGCTAAGTGGTACCAAACTCATGGGAACATTCAACCCTCGTATATTCATGGACCGGACAGGTCTTCTACTACATACTATCGTTGAGGAATTGTATTTTTATATAATTATTTTTTACTTTTTATATGTATTTGGGTAACTCTACACTCTGATAAATATATCTTACTTGGTACATGTACAGATGAAATTATAGCATTTAGCTTCTAGTTTCCTAATATGACCAGCCCTTTAGAGACAAAAAAAGTGTTTTTTTTTGGGGTAACGTTGGACCCTTGTATTTGGGAGCCATCTTGCCACATAAGTTACAAGAGGGAAAGAGCTGGGGGATTCGGTGCCATTTGGTGGAGAAGGTAGAAGATTCTAGCTGAATCTGGTGCTGCACCAGTAGTAGTTACACCGTTGGATCTGACCAAGAGTCACCTTTCCTTGAGAAGTCCACATCGCTTCCAATCTCCTGTGCCTCGATCACTGACAGATACTGCAATCTTGCCAGCAGGCATTCCTCCGGTAGGCTGAACAACCAATTTAATCTCAGTGCTGCATTAGTAATCTACACTCTAGGAAATAAAAAATTATTTTCAAGAGGTAAAAAATTGGACTATCCTGGTAAATCGTAACTAAATGTTCCAAAACATGTAATTTGCACCATATTATTACAGAAGAGCATCAACATCCAAGTCACATTGCACTCTTTACTAAATGTCATTTTTAGAACAAACATTTTAATAAGTTGCTCTGCGGAAAGGTATCCAGAGAATTACGGTCTCACAACTTGATGACGTCATGTTTACCAAGATGTTGCCATCCTGGAGATGAATGATTACAAGTTTATCACTTCATTTTCTTTCATTCTGTCAGAAGGTGGAGGGGGCAGTGGGGGGACCCCGACCATATCGTCTTCAGTGTCAGAAACCACCTGCAATTCTAAAATAATAAAAGGAGTTACATTTTATTGCAGCAGGATAATCCGCCTGTCAGTCTTGCTGCACATTCTATTTGATTAGTAAAACCCCTTGTTGTGCAGGGTTTACATGGACATGCTCTCCCTGCAAGCCTTAGTACCAACTAAAAGGATTAACGGTTTATACACTGGGCAAAAATAAAAGCTGAGTCAATGATGGCTTGCTAACAGAAACTAATCCATAATAACAGTGCTATTATTGTCAGTAAAGGTCTTACTAGCACGGGCAGACCGTATGAAATAATAACATATGAAATTTATCCATCTTTGAAGGATGCCACACACATGGACTGTGTTTCTGGTTTTCTATATATGGCACAGTGCTCCTGAGAACACAGGAAAAGTCTAAAGTAGAAACACAAAACATAATGAAGTTGACACTTCAGACAGGACTTCAGAAACACAGATACTGTATGATTGTAGCAGTCAAGTTTTTCTATTACAATTAAAAAACATGAATGATGAATTTGGAAGAGTTCCATCCAAGGCAGGTCTGACACTTCTTCCCCACTTTAAGGCCCTGGTGAGCCAAGTCATGTACCACATTAGTGGGGTCTCAACTATAATACTAGAGATAATAAGTATTCTTAAGAAAGTAGGACAAAAAATGGCAGCAAGAGTTTTGGTTTAGAACCTAAGCAAGGTTTACTTTCATTGTTAGACTTGGACAAATATTAGTCCAAGGGTTGGACATTGGGCAGTGAGGAATATTTGGTTGAGATCTGTATATGTTTTATATGATGCAAAAGATTTCATGGACAAATAGTTCACTTTATAAGAAGAGATTCCCATCATTCTTTACTTTTATTTCTTGGGAACCATACAGCTGAGAAGAAAGCCCTTTATAAAGAAGTGTAATGGTTGAACCAGTTCAAATGCTTATTAAATGCTCCCTTAACCACAATGGCCATGCCACCTACGCTTGTCCTGTGCTATCTGTGCTCTGCAATCACCAGAGCTCCATGGAACCACATTTCATCTATATGACAGAGAGATTACCTCTTGCTTCTCTAAATGCTCCATCTCTATCTTAAATCTAACTCCCTTCACCCATCTCCCTATCAGTGTTCCCCTAAAGGGTCTGTTTTTGTGTTCTGGGCCACCTTTTGTTCTACAGTTATACTTCCTCATTTAAGATTCATTGGCCTCCATTACCACTACTACACAGATAACACCTAAAACATTTGCCTCTTCTCTCATGACCTCTCCCCCTCCATCCTCTCTTGCATCTGTAACTGTCTTGTGGACATCCCAGCACATTCTCAAACTCAAAATGTCCAAAAAAGCCTCATTGTCACCCCCCCCCCCCCCCCACCCCTTCATCATACAGGGATTCCTCCCCACTGGTCCGTTATCTCCTCTGTCCTCAAAGTTCACTGCCGTCAACTTCACTGCCCACAATATTCTCACAGTCATCCCATTTCCACTTCTCAATATCTCTAGAATCAGAATCTTTTTACCCCATGGATACGACCAATGCTCTCATCCACGTACTTGCCACTTCACACGTGGACTACTACAAACTCCTCCTGTTTGGATTTCCTGTTACGCACCACTCCCTACTTTAGTCTATTCTTAATGCTGCCAGGCATACTATTTACCACTCCTGCCACTCTGCGTTGGCTTCCCCACCTAAGCAAACTGCTTCACTGTCTCCTCCTCTTCCACATAGAAAAAACTGAAATGCTCCACAACCTTGAACATATCTAACCTCCCTTCTGACCACACCCCCTCCTGCCATCTCCTCTCCTCTGGTCACCTCCTTTCACTTCCATATCAAAGAATTCCTGCGGATTGGATGACATATTGTGCATTTTATTGTGCACATTGGTTAGTGTGTACCAACTACCGTGCACTCCTGCTCTCCATGTTGGTCGTCCTATCTGCTGTGCTGCACAGCCGATGGGTTGACCCAGCAGACGATGTCATGCGGGTGAACGATAAGGATGACTGACATCTCGTCCTGTCATGTGTGTCGTTGGCCATGATCTCGAGATCGTTTAATGTGTACCCAGCCTTAATCTGCATATGGTGTTGTGGACACCTTGTGGCGCCACCAACAGTGAAGATAAAAAAATATATATATATTTTACCAGAAATTTCATATGGTTATGGATTTTTTACACTGATAGGTATCACTTACTCCCTAACCAGACTAGTACATATAAACCTAAAAACTATCTTCAATAGCAGGTTATGTTTTATATGTAAAGATCACTTTGGTATTTTAGCCATCATTATGCTTAAATAACAAACAATTATGTGGTTTCAAGCCAAAAGAGCTGCAGCAATTGGTACAAATGGTCAATAACCATGCGGAAAAACCTTTGATGAATTCGGTCCGAGTTTGCTCTATTGACTTAACATTCAGGGACAATAAGTCAGAGTCTAGACAGGTCTCTTGCTGTGATCAACAATAATTGTCCAATGAATGAGGAAGAAAAATAGAAATATAAGTGGATATAAAAATAAACAAAAATGTACTGTAGTAATGAAAAGCCTTAACAAATCTACAAGCTGCACTAATAGCCAATGTATGTTTGATACAAACAAAGAGAAAACAACAAAATAAACACGCAAAAATAAATAGAAAATTAAAAACTGAATATAAGCAGCAAAGTGGTTCTCTCCTCCCAAAGCTCAGTTTGATGATTCAGCTATGAACATTAGATTGTATAATTGCCTGAAATAAAAGTCATAATTACAGACATCTTCTAAATGGTATAGATTGTGTCTGGTCACTGTTATAATTAATGGCAATAACATTTTGATATCAAATCAGGAATATATATATAATTATATATTGTATATATAACATTTTTTTTTGTGTCCATAGAGGTACAATATAAAATGAAAAATCTGAGATAAAATAATGCTGAGCCACAGACTGAGGAGTGTATAATAAGACATACAGTATACAATTAGGATACCAATTACTAAACTAAAGTGAAATAAAAAGAATCATATCTATCTATCTATCTATCTATCTATCTATCTATCTATCTATCTATCTATCTTTTTATACCAGTGATAAATTGAACCCAATATACATCTTAATGCGGAGGATGTATATATGACCCTGAAACAACATTAACAGCTACAGCAGCCATGTACCGTAAGGCTGATGACATTTCACAGGTAATACAATTTAGAAAGAAACACTTCCACGTTTTCTGTGTTAACAATGTGAATTTTAGTAAACTACTATAAATTGCAATTCAAAAGCACTGATCTTACCATCCCCAATCATTTTTTATACTGATCAAATGAATGCAGATACTCCCATTTGGGAGGGGCGACATGACATTTCATTTTCCTCTTGTAAACAGGTCACAGACCTTTCACAGACCCTAAAGGCAGTGGGAGGGAGTGCTTTGCTAAACCGTGTAACCAAATCAAGCCAATGGTTACCCCTTTTCAATACCACTGGTCTGCACAATGCTATTCACATAGCAGCACAGTGGCTCTGAAAGAATGGTCAGCCAGTATCTTATTCTCTTTCAAGTAACAGACTTCTTACAGCAATCATCTAACAGGAGTCTGGGTTAAACTAAACTACATACGCAAACACAACATAAAACTAGATGATATCATAAAACTCTACGTAATTCATTACGTGGTCCGATGTGGTTTTGTTTGAATCCGAAGACACAAAGACACTACAAGAGTGCCCTGGAGATGACCTATTGCTTTCTCGTCGCTTAAGCCCATCAGAAATTCCATTGTTAGGTTTGATTAATTGAAACTGATAAGTTACCATGAATAAAGATTGTTTTTCTGTTTAATGCGGTGGGACTGATTTGGTAAATGCTTATTCATGTAACTATGCCGGGCAGCATATGGGCAATGTGCATTCAGTATTGCAAACATATACAATTTATTATGCTTGTATGGCCACGGCCAAAGAGCCTTTTCTGCTTTTCATGGTGAAGTGTGAATAAAAAAAAAAACCTCCATTTAAAGAGTCACTAGTATCATTACATTGGACTACAATGTGTGTCTGCGTCTCTGTGAATAAGTGACAGGGAAAGGGTGGACAATGAAAAACAAAACTTTAAAAAGTACATGTCAATAAAAGTGCTCTTGTGTATTTTAATACACCAGACAAAGAAAATGTGACTCAATGGCTAGCTGGTTCATAAAATGGCATATTTAGCAAATCTCATGTCATGTGTCAGATTAGCCTGATTAACTCATCATTTATATGAAAGGAAAGAATTAAAGTGGCGTGAGGGCTGTGTCCACTAACATTCTTAAACATTAATTTCCTTTAATTGCATTTTGTGACTCCTTCATTTATATATATTTAGCGGAGCCAACACTGGAATATAAAAAAAAATAATCAAATTTTGCAAAGGCAATAGAACAGCCCCTTTTTCCTAGCTATAAACATTAGTTGCTGTCATTTATATGGTGCTAAACATCTGTATACATAGTAAAAAAGTAATAGCATTTTCTAAAGACAAAATATTGTTATATCAATAGTGTCACAAGAAGATACTTGTACTTAGATTATCTTGGTTATTAAGTTGCTTAAATAACACTCATAAAGTGATAAATTAAAAAAAAAAGAATAACCAACAAATAAAATAAAATAGGGTCTATTCAGAAAACTGTAATTAGATAATTAGACCATTGAAAATTATCATGGTTTTTCACCTTCTGTATTTTGACATATTTATACTGGATAAGAATACATGCCGGTACAGACCAAGGGAAAACTGGCCTGTCTACAGGGCTGTATTAGCCACAAGGCTAATTAGGCCGAAGCCTAGGGGCCCTGTACGGACTAGGGACCTGTCATTTTTTTTGCTGAGGCACTGTTAGCCATAGGGCTCCAGTGGTTAAAGGCACTTTGCACACTCGTAGTCAGCTGAGGTTTGTCTTGAGACAATGGTGGTGGGTGGGGAAGGGGGTGTTTACAGTGGACCAATAGCGCACTAGCGCTATTTCTAAAGAGAAAATAAAAGGAGGAACGAGGTCTGTGAGGGAAGAGGTCAGCAGACTTTATTTCATCTGGATATTGGTGTCCGTGTGAATACTGAAAGTGTAGATGATAGTAGAAAGTTTGCTTCCAAAATGTCAGCTGTAGTGGGGTGAAAGATTGAAATGCCAGAGGGGGCCCGAAATACCTGAAAGTCTAGGGGTCCGGCCATGGGTTAATACGGCCCTGCCTGTGTAGGTCTCTTTTTTGCCATCTTTCAGATATACTTTTAGCCCAATGCCCATAAGCCTGCGACTCTCATCATTATAAATATTGTTCTGTGAAGCCCCCATTGCCACCTATGGGGGCTGCAGGCATCTGACAGGATACAACAAAATACACCTTTTACTATACTAAATGTGGAGAGCTGATAATTAAAGTTAAGGTAACACGTTAGCTTCAGGGGCGCCAAGATAGGGGATGCGGGTACTAATTCCTCAGGACTCGGACTCTTGGAGTAGCCTGCGGGGGCATGGGCCAGCTGTGGAGGACAAATGTCCTACTTTGCAGCATAGTATTTTACATATTTTTTCCTGGAGGGAAACCCCCAGTTTGTCCAAGCCCCCTTCTGTACCATGGCCCAGCGGCTGTCTCAATGGCCCTGGTTGGCCTAAGCTCTACTCCTTCAAACTTGCCTGTACATGCAGGAGAAGATTGAGCTGAAATACACTGTGCTGCTGTTAACTTTCTAGTGATCTAATAGGCTAGAAATGTTTCTAGCAATATCGACTTCAAAACTGGTAACACATGGACATAATGGAGAGGCATCATGACTAACACACAGACACTCAGGGGAGAAAGCATGACTATACAGACTTACAAGACAGGAAGCAGGACTAAAGATGGGCATACTGTACCCCGGCCCCCCTCTGTCAAGGGGCCCCACAGCCAGAGCACACTGACATCACTAGTTCTCCCTCTTGTGCAGCAGCAGAACCAGGCTGCCAGAATGTGAGCAGAGGGGAGAGAAGGGATCCCAGGTTCTCCTCCTCCCACCTGGGTGTCAGGGTCCTGTGTAAACTGTTATCTATGAGAGCGTTCTTGTCTAGTGTGTTAGTAGCACAGAGGCTGCTGCTATTGCATTTTTGCAAGATAAATTATAGATTTTATTTTTCTATGTGTATTTTAAGCTTACGTTGTCTTTGTTCCACTACAAGAAAACATTATAAAATAATTGTGTCTCTCTATAAGGCACAGATATAAACAGTACCCATGCCTTATTAAACTATTAGTTTAAATCTAATATACACCATTGGTTCATATTTAATATACACAAGCCATACCTCCCAACATGACCCATCCCAGGTGGGACAAAATGCTCTCTACCTGGACTTCCCTCTTAATTTATGATTATAATCATTTTTGTTGAAATACCTTTTTTTTATCAATGAAATAGTTCAACACATGTGATGCCAATCATATATTAAAAGGGAAGTCCAGGTACAGAGAATGTTGTCCCTCCCAGAATGGGTCATGTTGAAAGGTACGCACAATCTGATATACACCCTCCCCCTCCACCAGGTCTTCCCTGTCCTAAGTGCAACATTCTGTATAAAGTTGAACCTACTCTAACTCTTGTGTTGGTTTTGTGTCTTTCTAAACATTTATAGAAAATATTGTACAAATTCACCAGACCAGATATTTTTCATCACTACTATATCCTACTTTGTACAAATAAAGAGATTCTGAAAAACAAAAGTTAACAAAAATGGGTGTATGTACTAGTGATGAGCGGGTTCGGTTTCTCGGAAACCGAACCCCCCCGAACTTCACCCTTTTTACACGGGTCCGAGCCATACTCGGATTCTCCCGTATGGCTCGGGTAACCCGAGCGCGCCCGAACGTCATCATCCCGCTGTCGGATTCTCGCGAGATTCGGATTCTATATAAGCAGCCGCGCGTCGCCGCCATTTTCACTCGTACATTGGAAATGTTAGGGATAGGACGTGGCTGGCGTCCTCTCCGTTATTGTTGAACTTGATTGTGCTGTGCACTATTGCTTAATTGTGGGGAGGGCTGGGGAGCAGCTGTATAATATAGGAGGAGTACAGTGCAGAGTTTTGCTGATCAGTGACCACCAGTTATCCGTTCCCTGCCTGAAAAAAACGCTCCATATCTGTGCTCACAGTGTGCCGCATATATCTGTGCTCACACTGCTTAATTGTGGGGACTGGGGAGCAGCTGTATTATATAGCAGGAGTACAGTGCAGAGTTTTGCTGACAGTGACCACCAGTATACGTTGTCTGCCTGAAAAATACTCCATATCTGTGCTCAGTGTGCTGCTTTATTGTGGGGACTGGGGACCACCAGTATAATATTATATAGGAGGAGTACAGTGTAGAGTTTTGCTGACCAGTGACCACCAGTATATAATATATAGCATTACGGTACAGTAGGCCACTGCTGTACCTACCTCTGTGTCGTCATTAAGTATACTATCCATCTACATTCTATACCTGTGGTGCATTTTAGTTTTGCAGTTTGCTGACACAGTGACCACCAGTATACTATATATAGCAGTACGGAAGGCCACTGCTGTACCTACCTCTGTGTCGTCATTAAGTATACTATCCATCTACATTCTATACCTGTAGTGCATTTTAGTTTTGCAGTTTGCTGACATAGTGACCACCAGTATACTATATATAGCATTACGGAAGGCCACTGCTGTACCTATCTCTATGTCGTCATTAAGTATACTATCCATCTACATTCTATACCTGTGGTGCATTTTAGTTTTGCAGTTTGCTGACACAGTGACCACCAGTATACTATATATAGCAGTACGGTACGGAAGGCCACTGCTGTACCTACCTCTGTGTCGTCATTAAGTATACTATCCATCTACATTCTATACCTGTGGTGCATTTTAGTTTTGCAGTTTGCTGACACAGTGACCACCAGTATACTATATATAGCAGTACGGAAGGCCACTGCTGTACCTACCTCTGTGTCGTCATTAAGTATACTATCCATCTACATTCTATACCTGTGGTGCATTTTAGTTTTGCAGTTTGCTGACACAGTGACCACCAGTATACTATATATAGCAGTACGGAAGGCCACTGCTGTACCTACCTCTGTGTCGTCATTAAGTATACTATCCATCTACATTCTATACCTGTGGTGCATTTTAGTTTTGCAGTTTGCTGACACAGTGACCACCAGTATACTATATATAGCAGTACGGAAGGCCACTGCTGTACCTACCTCTGTGTCGT
Source organism: Pseudophryne corroboree (assembly GCF_028390025.1). NCBI lineage: Eukaryota > Metazoa > Chordata > Amphibia > Anura > Myobatrachidae > Pseudophryne > Pseudophryne corroboree. The sequence continues at coordinate 115,356,685 of NC_086448.1, forward strand.
CATTAAGTATACTATCCATCTACATTCTATACCTGTGGTGCATTTTAGTTTTGCAGTTTGCCGACACAGTGACCACCAGTATACTATATATAGCAGTACGGAAGGCCACTGCTGTACCTACCTCTGTGTCGTCATTAAGTATACTATCCATCTACATTCTATACCTGTGGTGCATTTTAGTTTTGCAGTTTGCTGACACAGTGACCACCAGTATACTATATATAGCAGTACGGAAGGCCACTGTTGTACCTACCTCTGTGTCGTCATTAAGTATACTATCCATCTACATTCTATACCTGTGGTGCATTTTAGTTTTGCAGTTTGCTGACACAGTGACCACCAGTATACTATATATAGCAGTACGGAAGGCCACTGCTGTACCTACCTCTGTGTCGTCATTAAGTATACTATCCATCTACATTTTATACCTGTGGTGCATTTTAGTTTTGCAGTTTGCTGACACAGTGACCACCAGTATACTATATATAGCAGTACGGTACGGAAGGCCACTGCTGTACCTACCTCTGTGTCGTCATTAAGTATACTATCCATCTACATTCTATACCTGTGGTGCATTTTAGTTTTGCAGTTTGCTGACACAGTGACCACCAGTATACTATATATAGCAGTACGGAAGGCCACTGCTGTACCTACCTCTGTGTCGTCATTAAGTATACTATCCATCTACATTCTATACCTGTGGTGCATTTTAGTTTTGCAGTTTGCTGACACAGTGACCACCAGTATACTATATATAGCAGTACGGAAGGCCACTGCTGTACCTACCTCTGTGTCGTCATTAAGTATACTATCCATCTACATTCTATACCTGTGGTGCATTTTAGTTTTGCAGTTTGCTGACACAGTGACCACCAGTATATATAGCAGTACAGTACGGAAGGCCACTGCTCTACCTACCTCTGTGTCGTCAAGTATACTATCCATCCATACCTGTGGTGCATTTCAGTTGTGCGCAGTATATATAGTAGTAGGCCATTGCTATTGATACTGGCATATAATTCCACACATTAAAAAATGGAGAACAAAAATGTGGAGGTTAAAATAGGGAAAGATCAAGATCCACTTCCACCTCGTGCTGAAGCTGCTGCCACTAGTCATGGCCGAGACGATGAAATGCCATCAACGTCGTCTGCCAAGGCCGATGCCCAATGTCATAGTAGAGAGCATGTAAAATCCAAAAAACAAAAGTTCAGTAAAATGACCCAAAAATCTAAATTAAAAGCGTCTGAGGAGAAGCGTAAACTTGCCAATATGCCATTTACGACACGGAGTGGCAAGGAACGGCTGAGGCCCTGGCCTATGTTCATGGCTAGTGGTTCAGCTTCACATGAGGATGGAAGCACTCATCCTCTCGCTAGAAAAATGAAAAGACTTAAGCTGGCAAAAGCACAGCAAAGAACTGTGCGTTCTTCTAAATCACAAATACCCAAGGAGAGTCCAATTGTGTTGGTTGCGATGCCTGACCTTCCCAACACTGGACGGGAAGAGCTTGCGCCTTCCACCATTTGCACGCCCCCTGCAAGTGCTGGAAGGAGCACCCGCAGTCCAGTTCCTGATAGTCAAATTGAAGATGTCACTGTTGAAGTACACCAGGATGAGGATATGGGTGTCCTGGCGCTGGGGAGGAAATTGACAAGGAGGATTCTGATGGTGAGGTGGTTTGTTTAAGTCAGGCACCCGGGGAGACACCTGTTGTCCGTGGGACGAATATGGCCATTGACATGCCTGGTCAAAATACTAAAAAAATCAGCTCTTCGGTGTGGAATTATTTCAACACAAATGCGGACAACAGGTGTCAAGCCGTGTGTTGCCTTTGTCAAGCTGTAATAAGTAGGGGTAAGGACGTTAACCACCTCAGAACATCCTCCCTTATACGTCACCTGCAGCGCATTCATCATAAGTCAGTGACAAGTTCAAAAACTTTGGGTGACAGCGGAAGCAGTCCACTGACCACTAAATCCCTTCCTCTTGTAACCAAGCTCCTGCAAACCACACCACCAACTCCCTCAGTGTCAATTTCCTCCTTACCCAGGAAAGCCTATAGTCCTGCAGGCCATGTCACTGGCAAGTCTGACGAGTCCTCTCCTGCCTGGGATTCCTCCGATGCATCCTTGAGTGTAACGCCTACTGCTGCTGGCGCTGCTGTTGTAGCTGCTGGGAGTCGATCGTCATCCCAGAGGGGAAGTCGGAAGACCACTTGTACTACTTCCAGTAAGCAATTGACTGTCCAACAGTCCTTTGCGAGGAAGATGAAATATCACAGCAGTCATCCTGCTGCAAAGCAGATAACTCAGGCCTTGGCAGCCAGGGCGGTGAGAAACGTGGTTCCGGTATCCACCGTTAATTCAAAGCCAACTAGAGACTTGATTGAGGTACTGTGTCCCCGGTACCAAATACCATCTAGGTTCCATTTCTCTAGGCAGGCGATACCGAAAATGTACACAGACCTCAGAAAAAGACTCACCAGTGTCCTAAAAAATGCAGTTGTACCCAATGTCCACTTAACCACGGACATGTGGACAAGTGGAGCAGGGCAGACTCAGGACTATATGACTGTGACAGCCCACTGGGTAAATGTATTGCCTCCCGCAGCAAGAACAGCAGCGGCGGCACCAGTAGCAGCATCTCGCAAACGCCAACTCGTTCCTAGGCAGGCTACGCTTTGTATCACCGCTTTCCAGAATAGGCACACAGCTGACAACCTCTTACGGAAACTGAGGAAGATCATCGCAGAATGGCTTACCCCAATTGGACTCTGCTGGGGATTTGTGACATCGGACAACGCCAGCAATATTGTGCGTGCATTACATCTGGGCAAATTCCAGCACATCCCATGTTTTGCACATACATTGAATTTGGTGGTGCAGAATTATTTAAAAAATGACAGGGGCGTGCAAGAGATGCTGTCGGTGGCCCGAAGAATTGCGGGCCACTTTCGGCATTCAGCCACCGCGTACAGAAGACTGGAGCACCACCAAACATTCCTGAACCTGCCCTGCCATCATCTGAAGCAAGAGGTGGTAACGAGGTGGAATTCAACCCTCTATATGCTTCAGAGGATGGAGGAGCAGCAAAAGGCCATTCAAGCCTATACATCTGCCCACGATATAGGCAAAGGAGGGGGAATGCACCTGACTCAAGCGCAGTGGAGAATGATTTCAATGTTGTGCAAGGTTCTGCAACCCTTTGAACTTGCCACACGTGAAGTCAGTTCAGACACTGCCAGCCTGAGTCAGGTCATTCCCCTCATCAGGCTTTTGCAGAAGAAGCTGGAGACATTGAAGGAGGAGCTAAAACAGAGCGATTCCGCTAGGCATGTGGGACTTGTGGATGGAGCCCTTAATTTGCTTAACCAGGATTCACGGGTGGTCAATCTGTTGAAATCAGAGCACTACATTTTGGCCACGTGCTCGATCCTAGATTTAAAATCTACGTTGTATCTCTCTTTCCGGCAGACACAAGTCTGCAGAGGTTCAAAGACCTGCTGGTGAGAAAATTGTCAAGTCAAGCGGAACGTGACCCGTCAACATCTCCTCCTTCACATTCTCCCGCAACTGGGGGTGCGAGGAAAAGGCTAAGAATTCCGAGCCCACCCGCTGGCGGTGATGCAGGGCAGTCTGGAGCGAGTGCTGACATCTGGTCCGGACTGAAGGACCTGCCAACGATTACTGATATGTCGTCTACGGTCACTTCATATGATTCTCTCACCATTGAAAGAATGGTGGAGGATTATATGAGTGACCGCATCCAAGTAGGCACGTCAGACAGTCCGTACGTATACTGGCAGGAAAAAGAGGCAATTTGGAGGCCCTTGCACAAACTGGCTTTATTCTACCTAAGTTGCCCTCCCTCCAGTGTGTACTCCGAAAGAGTGTTTAGTGCAGCCGCTCACCTTGTCAGCAATCGGCGTACGAGGTTACTTCCAGAAAATGTGGAGAAGATGATGTTCATCAAAATGAATTATAATCAATTCCTCCGTGGAGACATTCACCAGCAGCAATTGCCTCCACAAAGTACACAGGGACCTGAGATGGTGGATTCCAGTGGGGACGAATTAATAATCTGTGAGGAGGGGGATGTACACAGTGAAAGGGGTGAGGAATCGGAGGATGATGATGAGGTGGACATCTTGCCTCTGTAGTGCCAGTTTGTGCAAGGAGAGATTGATTGCTTCTTTTTTTGGTGGGGGCCCAAACCAACCAGTCATTTCAGTCACAGTCGTGTGGCAGACCCTGTCGCTGAAATGATGGGTTCGTTAAAGTGTGCATGTCCTGTTTATACAACATAAGGGTGGGTGGGAGGGCCCAAGGACAATTCCATCTTGCACCTCTTTTTTCTTTCATTTTTCTTTGCATCATGTGCTGTTTGGGGACAATTTTTTTGAAGTGCCATCCTGCCTGACACTGCAGTGCCACTCCTAGATGGGCCAGGTGTTTGTGTCGGCCACTTCTGTCGCTTAGCTTAGTCACACAGCGACCTTGGTGCGCCTCTTTTTTTCTGTGCATCATGTGCTGTTTGGGGACAATTTTTTTGAAGTGCCATCCTGCCTGACACTGCAGTGCCACTCCTAGATGGGCCAGGTGTTTGTGTCGGCCACTTGTGTCGCTTAGCTTAGTCACACAGCGACCTTGGTGCGCCTCTTTTTTTCTTTGCATCATGTGCTGTTTGGGGACTATTTTTTGAAGTGCCATCCTGCCTGACACTGCAGTGCCACTCCTAGATGGGCCAGGTGTTTGTGTCGGCCACTTGTGTTGCTTAGCTTAGCCATCCAGCGACCTCGGAGCAAATTTTAGGACTAAAAATAATATTGTGAGGTGTGAGGTGTTCAGAGTAGACTGGAAATGAGTGGAAATTATGGTTATTGAGGTTAATAAAACCATGGGATCAAAATGACCCCCAAATTCTATGATTTAAGCTGTTTTTTAGAGTTTTTTGTAAAAAACACCCGAATCCAAAACACACCCGAATCCGACAAAAAATGTTCGGTGAGGTTTTGCCAAAACGCGTCCGAATCCAAAACACGGCCGCGGAACCGAATCCAAAACCAAAACACAAAACCCGAAAAATGTCCGGTGCACATCACTAGTATGTACTCTGGAAGCTGGTACAAATACTGGGTGCAGGTTGTGATGCATCCGGCTCAGCATTCGGGCATAAGTACAATACTTTCACAGGTATCGTCAGGATCCCGTCATCAGTCTACTGACCGCCGGATCCCATACTGAATCTCTTTTTACGGGCAGTATCCCTTTTTACAATATACCGCCTGTTGGGTTTCCGGCATTCAGGATCCCGTTGCCGGAATTCCGACAGGCGTGTAAATGCTGGCGGCCGGAATCCCAACAGAAGCCTGATATTCCCCCTCGGCTGGTGGTCCACGCCACCATCCGAGGGGAAATAGAATAGTGTGGCGAGCAAAGCTCGCCACCGGGTCCCGAAGCATAGCAAGCCCATGAGGGGACTCGCTGCGCTTGCTTCTGGGATTCCAGCGTCGGCCTCCTGACTGCTGAGATCCCATAATTAATCCCTTTTTACAACTTCATTTTTGAACTGGAAAGAAACCGGAGCGACCAGAGGAAACACACGCAAATACATATACAGCAGGACAACCAAACTCCACACAGAGAGTATCTTGGACAAGAATTAAGCTCAGGACCTCAGGGCTGTGATGCATTAATACTAACCACTACACCAACCATGCTGCTGAATGCGAGGATACCAGATTTATGTGTATTTATGTGTACCCTTTTGCCCGTTGTTAGCCCATCCTGACTTGACCAAGGTGTACTGCATGTCTGTAGCTTACACTGTACCCTGGCACCTTTGTACTGTGGGTTCTGGGATCACACAGGAAAGGCACAATGCTAGCTTTGTTACACAGGTAACAGGGTAAACTGTAACTGCAATTAAACTAAGAAATTATGTATATAGGAATATTTACAATTTAAATGCCAGATGGTATCAGCCACACCCATAGCTCCTATTATGTATATTAGTAAATCTGATCTTATATCTAAGCCTGCTTATTTCATGTTACTGTAGTGAGCTATGGAGTGTAACAGTGGGTTAGGCAATCTCATGGTATGGTGCATGCATGAACAACGGACAACAGAACAGTGTGGCCAAACTACAAAGATACAATTACCATCTTGGTGATACAATTTACCAGATGGCAATATAGTTTAGACCCCAACAATTCCAGGTTGAATGAATGATGAACCCACACAAAAGGCAATGATGGTCATCATTCAATGCCGTTCTCCTTCTTCCTCTGTCAGGTCCCATTATATTCAGATTAGTTTGTGATTAGAAGGCGTAAACACATCGCACATCAGTTCTGATAAATTGATGATCAAAACAGCAGTGTTTAGACAGCTTCACCTGCACATTATGGAGGGTAGTGACAAAGATCAGCAATAAATGGGCAGGCGAAATGATGGGAACTAGAGGAGGAGCCAGAACTGTAGATAACAGAATAAATAATAAACAGCTGGTTCAGATTTAAAGTGGTACTAAATTGGTTGCCATAATCAGGGTCAACTATTGGGCCAGAATACAATAACTGGACAAACTGGTAATGAAGAGGACAATGCTTGAACCTAACTAACTTTAAGGAGACCTATAATGGAGAACAAAACAAAAGCCGATTTGATAGATACAGTGCCATGAATGTGTATGTGCGTTTGGATCAGCACGAGAGTTCTACATTATTGGGACATCTTGAGGCACCTCAGCAGATACACATATACAAGTAACCGCTTGGCCTTGACCAGACAGAGAATGAATAACTTTATTCTTCTCTCCTTAAATTGGTTTGGATGAGTGCAAATCTTGGAAAACTTTTGGATGACATCCATGTGTACAGAATAACGGAGAAAGTCCAGTCAAACAATGACTGACATTATTGTCTACAAGTTCTGGAATACAAGGACTATGCACAGTCAAAATGCCAACTGATCTTCTAACAATACCAGTTAATGGAAATGGTTAGAAGAATTACATCATGTTTAATAATATGTTAGAATCATCCATCTGCACAAGGAATAGTAAGGTGGTAATGTGGATTGTTCATAATTGGGGTATGCGAGTATGCTATTTTATAGCCTCCCCTGATTGCCAGCTGTGATCTAATATTATCTTCCAAATCTGTGTCTGCTTCCTAAGCAGTTGAGATCCGATTAGCATGACAATGAGCTACTACAGTATGTGTCACATGACACAGTACTACGGATTCATAGGGATTACCTCACATGCACTTCCAGGGATACCAATGCAGATCATACAAACGTAGTAATGTCATTTAGGTGCAGATTATTAGATCTACACTAAAAAAGGTCTACAGTCAATAGGTCTACCACTAATTGCAGACACGCATTAGGTCGACAGGGTCAAATGGTTGACAGGGTCAAAGGTCAACATATTATAGGTAGACAGTAGAAAAGGTCAACAGGGTGAAAAGGTCAACATGTAAATGGTCGACACAAAAAAAGCTAGGCAATTTTTTTTTTTGGGGGGGGGGGGGGGGTGTTGTCACTTTTCTACCACAAACAAGTCACATTAGTGTACTACGTCCCCTCACATGGCTTGCTTCGCCAGGTTAATATTCCCAATCGTAGTCCATGTGGATGTTAAGTGTGAAAAAGTTGAAAAAATTTAAAAAAAACCTGAAAAAACTTGTGTCTACCATATGTGTGTCGTCCATTATCATGCCGACCTTTTGACCATGTCAACATTTTACATGTCGACCTTTTGACCCTGTTGACCTAATGCATGTCTACCATTAATGGTAGACCTATTGACTGTAGACCTTTTTAGTGTAGATCTATAGTCCGGATACCATGTCATTTGCAGGTGATGGGCCTTTCCTGAAAGAGACCCATACAAACATAAGGAGAACATACAAACTTCACACAAATATGAGCATCTCTGGAATCACACACGTAACCCCAGCACTATCAGGCAGCTTATGTCAATCACTGTGCTGCGCTAGCATACTCTCATTTCATCTAAGAACACAGATTAGCAAGTGCCTCCAGAGTTCATTATCTGTGTTAGCCTGATATATCAATTTTTATGTAAAGCTGGGCACATGTCTTCTGACGGTGTGAACCAGTGCCGTGGCAATGTGATGTATGACACATCACATCCGCCGTACACACTAAACAATCCATTGTACGATGTTGCGATGTATCGTTACATGCTGCATGTAACTACACAGTGATGGCGGCAGAATCGTCCTATTGGACATGAAACACATCAAATGGGACAATTAAATGAATGACAGTCATGAACGACAGCTCAGGGGTACACACTATACAAGGTGTATGATCTATTGTCCCGATCCACGTTGGAACAATATATTGAACGATATATATCTTATAGAATGTACCCAGTTTAAGACTGGCGTAGTCTGAAGGTATCAAATCCTGTAAACCATTGCTTAGTCCATTATGACTCCCGTGAGGTGTTATTAGGGAAAAATTGTATATTACTATTTCTATTCAAAGTTCTTCTTGCAGTGGTTTCTATACAGGACCCTTCAACATTCCTAGTGAATTCAAAGGCTTCATTCTTAAGAACACTGATCCCACCTACAATATAGCTACCCGCTTTGCGCAATGATCGGAACACTTTGAAAAACAAATTCAACTAATGGTGTCCAGAAGTGCTGAATTTATTTTTGCTGCATTATTCCCACCACTAATAATAGATTTTAGAAAAGAAAGAAATTGCAGATACGATAGTTGCCATGCGTTACTGGCGGAGATGTCCTCAGCCCCCTACCAGACAGACACACAGATTACCAGGGGGAATGTGTTAAGAAAGAGAAAACAATGTAATCTATTTGGATACTATGTGTGACTTCTGTGCATCAGATACTGGTGTTTGAGCTTTCTTCTGCTGACAAGCAGGTAAAAGATCACTGATACTTTAAGAGCTTTATCTTTGGGATTCGTGTCTTTTCTGCTCATTAAGAAGGATCTTAATGATTACTATGTCAATACTTCCAAATTACAGGACTGTGAGAAAGGTCTTCCTGAGTACATAGATCCAAGAGAAGCTTGTTAAACAGTCATCCAGTACAATTTCTGTCCTGAAGAAGGGATATCTATAAGGCTATTCTCTAGATTTATACTGGGTCAGAATTCTTAGTATGGCCTAAACAGTGAATAAATTAATCAGCTACGATCAGTGTAATGCAATGGATGACTAAACTGTCCAGTAAAAAGCACAGTTGACTGATTTTGTTAGTTAATCCTACCATAAGATTTCCCACCCATACAGCATAAAAGAAAAACAGGACGGGCACAGTACTAGTGAAAGCACCTTATTGGCTGCCATCATAAGAACCGAAGAGCATGGAGGCACACAAAAAAGAAAGGGAGAAAAAGCACCACTAAAGTATATAATGGTGAAATAGCTTTCAGATGCATTTTATTAGTAACGACTGTGCACTATGGGAAAAGGCTACGGAATGCTTAAACAGCAGCCAGTTCATGGGTGCCCCAAACCAACTGGGACTTGTTTGCAGAAGAAATGTTTTCAGCAATAAACCCAAGGATTTGTCAAAAGTCTGAAAACATTTAATATAGTTTCAAGGCTAGCTGTTCCCTCTTCCTAAGTCCAGTCCAACAACAGAGATCAAGAGACTACAGGCTCCAGAGAAGAAGAATCCATAGATAGGAGAGGACAGTGCAGACTTCACAATCAACAGTACAAGATGGAAAAAGTTAGGCCTTTCAGAATCAAGCAGGAAGACAAGTCAAATGGAGAAGACACCGTGATCAAGATCAGGATCAACTGAAAGAGGAGCGGATGGTGAGGCACCACAGGGGCTTCCAAACCAGCAACTGGGCCTGGTAGACACATCTGTGTTAGGTGAGCAATAGGCCCATGCCTCCTAACAATTAATTCAGGCGTTAAAAGCCCACGCAAAAATATGGGCACTAACTCTGTAAACATAGTCAAGCACTGGCCTGTGGCCAATTCAGTCAGGGCTTAGGCTGGCTAACTTTGACTGTTGGTCTGTGATCTATTGAGGCTTTAGGCCTGCACCACCAGTAGTTCATCAGACTCTGGCCTTTGGTCACTACCATTCCAAATTTAGGCAATAGAGCGGAGGGACAGTCCAGACACTAGGCCTGTGGTGCACAAAAATTGTTTTGATAAATAGTTTCCCAACATTTTCCATCTTCCCACCTTTTTTTACTAGCCAGTGTTTCCCTATAGGCTTCTGTCGGGTCAATGTCCCATTAATGGCAGGTTTGTGGTGTTCCCTTGCATTATTTTGTATACATATTGGGGGTAATTCCAAGTTGATCGCAGCAGGAAATTTTTTAGCAGTTGGGCAAAACCATGTGCACTGCAGGGGAGGCAGATATAACATGTGCAGAAAGAGTTAGATTTGGGTGGGTTATTTTATTTCTGTGCAGGGTAAATACTGGCTGCTTTATTTTTACACTGCAAATTAGATTGCAGATTGAACACACCCCACCCAAATCTAACTCTCTCTGCACATGTTATATCTGCCTCCCCTGCAGTGCACATGGTTTTGCCCAATTGCTAACAGAATTCCTGCTGCGATCAACTTGGAATTACCCCCATTGTCTGCACATTGTATTGTGTGTGTGTCAGAAGCTGCAGTAAGGGTAATACACTACACCTAGGGGACAACTCCATTTGGAGTAATTTTGCAGTTGCAAACATGGCCACTTGCTTATTGCAGCCCAACATGGCTCATTTTAAAGTGCATACCTATGGGAATGAGAAGGAAAAAAGCAAAGATACGGTCGCGATGTGTCGACATCATGAGCATTCCTGTGACACATTCTACAGATCCACAGGTGGCCTGGGAAGCATGAACTGTTGGTAGCTCTTGAGGATCAGGATTGGCTACTGCTGGTAGGAGATGAAAGGTTATGATTTATCTAATATGCAGCATTTATTTTTCCTTTGTGGATGCCATAATATCCTAAGTAAATGTTTCAATTTGGGGTATTCATTTTGCAGGACACTGCAAGAGGTAAGGATACCAAGGGTATTCAGGCGCTGAGAGTACGAGATGCTTTGCTAAACTGCAGCCTTGTAAGGGGAAAATCAATCCCACAGAATTACAGAGAAAAAACAAAGGAAGAGGCTGCGCTCTAGTTGAAGATACACAATAAAATACTAATTAAATGAATAAAATTAAAAAAGACAATTTAATTAATATAGCACACATTTGCATCCATAAAACATTTAGTAACGTGAATTCACATGCTATATAAAAAGGTATATATTACCCTGGTAAAATGGATGGATGTAGGGATCTGTTCCAATGCCCTTATTTACGATAATGTCTGTCCAAAACAGCAGGAGTCTCTTTTCTAGTGTTGGAGAGTCCGGTCGTGGGTTGTATTCCCGTGCACCGTTAGAGGAACAAAGGTTGAGGGATGTCCCGTGTTTTTGGTAAGGTCCTCATGAAATACGGTGTCTGTAATATGCCGGAATCCTCTCTAAGGCTCCTCTGATGGATGTATCAATGCCAAGGCCATTGGAATAGATCCCTACATCCTACATATTTTATTGTGTATCTCCAACTAGAGCGCAGCCTCTTCCTTTGTTTTTTCTCTGTCATTTTAGGACACTATTCATTTATAAGAGGAAGGTACACCAAGTTACTCAGGCAGATTAAACACATATTCATGAAATTATATAAACCAGAAAGTGTCTGAATAACACTTATAAACAGACCACTTGTAACTGAACTATACCAGAACAAAACGACTGTAATGTACAGTAGACAAAGATAAAATGACTGTGTATCTTCCATCCGTGCACTGGGATTATAGACAAAACAAAGGGCCATATTTTCAGACATAAATATTACCGTATTTGCATAATCTCTACAGCACTCAATGATGCTGCCAACAGAAAATGCCAATCATCTGTGTTACAGAGTGTTACTGTAGGGATGACATTGCTTGGTGAAGCAGAAGGGAACTTGTAATTATTGCTGGATTACAGTGCCCACAAACATGAATGGCAATACATCAAATTGTTGTTATGCTCCAGGTAAATTCAAAAATATTACAAAAAGTTTAGGTTATTTTGTCAGGTTGTTTATACATACTATTATTTTTTTATGAACTTCTAATCAATGTGTCACTTTGAGGTTAATAAATAAAAAAAATTAACAATTTAATCCTTTCAACTCTTCTAAACCTGTTGTAACAGGACAGTGCGGATGGTGTAATGGTTAGCATTACTGCCTCAAAGCACTGAGGTCATGGGTTCGATTCCCACCATGGACCTAACTGTGTCGAGTTTGTATATTCTTCCCGTACTTGCGTGGGTTTCCTCTGGGTACTCCGGTTTCCTCCCACAATCCAAAAATATACTGGTAGGTTAATTGGCTTCCAACAAAATTAACCTTAGCATGATGTATGTGCGTGCACATGTGATAGGGAATATAGATTGTAAGCTCCACTGGGGCAGGGACTGATGCGAATGGCCAAATATTCTCTGTAAAGCACTGCAGAATATGTATGCGCTATATAAATAACTGGTAATAAATAATAATAATAATTTAGTTATGCACCACAAAAAAACAATTTTTCCTCAACCTGTAAACAGTTCTCCTGAGTGTATGCGTTTCAAACATTTGTACTTCACTTTATTTATATCTGTTGCATATTTATGTAATATCTTTATGTATGTATGTCTAACAAGGGGATGCCCTAATTGATCTCCCTTGCTGTTCACTGGCAGTAACACATTCAGTGTGATCAGGGCCTAATGGTATCTGATATGTAAGCTGCTATTAGATCCATACAGGATCTATGCTGGATTCTACAACAGTATATTGTTGAAACATTCTGCCTTAAAAACGTAAAACTCCATTATTACACTGTGTGCTGGTAATCGTGGTGTCAAGAACTAAATCAAACTGGTTTATGTCCTTTCATCGAAGATCACAAGTGAAAAGAGAGGTTTCAGGAGCTGTCAGTATCAGGCTGGAAGAACAGAACACGCTGATCAACACAAACACAGCGATGGGCTCTATGCTGGATGTAATGCTTGGGACCAGTGGCGGCTCTAGAGGTGGGGCTGCAGCGCAGCCTAAAATTCAAACAGGGGAGCCGCACCAACTGCCAGTGAGTCCTGGCCGGCGATGTGTGGCAGCGGTTGGGTTGGCAGTTGGTCCATTTCTGGAGCGGCCACTGATTGGGACCTGGGGTTTTCCTGCTTTTATTTTGGGTAATAATGTCTAACACTTGTTAGAATGCAGCCCATAGGGTGCACCAGAGTCCTAATATGTATTAGGAAAGGGCTGAGGTTGTCTTTGCTCCTGGAAGAGTCTCCAGGAACAGCGCCACATGTTGGGAACTTCTCTTAATGGACAGCGTCGCCATGAATATTTCACTATTATTCATCTGATATAGACTAGGGGGGAAATTTACTAAGTTCCCGATTTTGACCGAGATGCCGTTTTTTCATCAAAGTGTCATCTCGGTAATTTACTAAACACTAATCACGGCAGAGATGAGGGCATTCGTAATTTTTTGCAAGTCCAAGTAAAAAATTACGAATGAATACACCATCGGTCAAAACGCGGCTGTTTAAGTATGAATCTCGGTCATTTACTAAGAAGTGCAAAGCAAAAAACAAACAAACACTGCCGTGAAAAATTACAACTCGTAAAAAAGTGCTAAAAAAAAACAGACCTTTTTTTTTTATTCGTGATTGGATAGGCATGCACGGATCCATGAGATCCGTGCATGTATATCAGTGGGAAGGGGTGGGAAAGTGCTTATTTTTTCAAAAAAAATTGCGTGGGGTCCCCCCTCCTAAGCATAACCAGCCTCGGGCTCTTTGAGCCGATCCTGGTTGCAGAAATATGGGAAAAAAAATGACAGGGGTTCCCCCATATTTAAGCAACCAGCATCGGGCTCTGCGCCTGGTCCTGGTCCCAAAAATACGGGGGACAAAAAGAGTAGGGGTCCCCCGTATTTTTAAAACCAGCACCGGGCTCCACTAGCTGGACAGATAATGCCACAGCCGGGGGTCACTTTTATATAGTGCCCTGCGGCCGTGGCATCAAAAATCCAACTAGTCACTCCTGGCCGGGGTACCCTGGGGGAGTGGGGACCCCTTCAATCAAGGGGTCCCCCCCCCCAGCCACCCAAGGGCCAGGGGTGAAGCCCGAGGCTGTCCCCCCCCATCCAATGGGCTGCGGATGGGGAGGCTGATAGCCTTTGTTGTAAAAGAAAAGATATTGTTTTTAGTAGCAGTACTACAAGGCCCAGCAAGCCTCCCCCGCATGCTGGTACTTGGAGAACCACAAGTACCAGCATGCGACGGAAAAACGGGCCCGCTGGTACCTGTAGTACTACTACTAAAAAAATACCCAAAAAAAGACAAGACACACACACCGTGAAAGTATAATTTTATTACATACATACACACATACATACATACTTACCTTAAGTTCCCACGCAGGTCGGTCCTCTTCTCCAGTAGAATCCAAGGGGTACCTGTTGAAGAAATTATACTCACGAGATCCAGGGGTCCAGGCTCCTCGGGAAATCCAGGGGTAATCCACGTACTTGAAAAAAATAACAAAACGGTGTCCCGACCACGAACTGAAAGGGGACCCATGTTTGCACATGGGTCACCTTTCCACGAATGCCAGAAACCCACTTTGACTTCTGTCTAAGTGGGTTTCTTCAGCCAATCAGGGAGCGCCACGTTGTAGCACTCTCCTGATCAGCTGTGTGCTCCTGTCCTCACTGACAGGCAGCACACGGCAGTGTTACAATGTAGCGCCTATGCACTACATTGTAACCAATGATGGGAACTTTCTGCCCTGCGGTTGACCTAAAGTGACGTCACCGCTGAGCAGAAAGTTCCCATCATTGGTTACAATGTAGCGCATAGGCGCAACATTGTAACACTGCCGTGTGCTGCCTGTCAGTGAGGACAGGACCACACAGCTGATCAGGAGAGTGCTACAACGTGGCGCTCCCTGATTGGCTGAAGAAACCCACTTAGACAGAAGTCAAAGTGGGTTTCTGGCATTCGTGGAAAGGTGACCCATGTGCAAACATGGGTCCCCTTTCAGTTCGTGGTCGGGACACCGTTTTTTTTTTTTTTCAAGTACGTGGATTACCCCTGGATTTCCCGAGGAGCCTGGACCCCTGGATCTCGTGAGTATAATTTCTTCAACAGGTACCCCTTGGATTCTACTGGAGAAGAGGACCGACCTGCGTGGGAACATAAGGTAAGTATGTATGTATGTATGTGTGTATGTATGTAATAAAATTATACTTTCACGGTGTGTGTGTCTTGTCTTTTTTTGGGTATTTTTTTAGTAGTAGTACTACAGGTACCAGCGGGCCAGTTTTTCCGCCGCATGCTGGTACTTGTGGTTCTCCAAGTACCAGCATGCGGGGGAGGCTTGCTGGGACTTGTAGTACTGCTACTAAAAACAATATCTTTTCTTTTACAACAAAGGCTATCAGCCTCCCCATCCGCAGCCCATTGGATGGGGGGGGACAGCCTCGGGCTTCACCCCTGGCCCTTGGGTGGCTGGGGGGGGGGACCCCTTGATTGAAGGGGTCCCCACTCCCCCAGGGTACCCCGGCCAGGGGTGACTAGTTGGATTTTTGATGCCACGGCCGCAGGGCACTATATAAAAGTGACTCCCGGCTGTGGCATTATCTGTCCAGCTAGTGGAGCCCGGTGCTGGTTTTAAAAATACGGGGGACCCCTACTCTTTTTGTCCCCCGTATTTTTGGAACCAGGACCAGGCGCAGAGCCCGATGCTGGTTGCTTAAATATGGGGGAACCCCTGTCATTTTTTTTCCCATATTTCGGCAACCAGGATCGGCTCAAAGAGCCCGAGGCTGGTTATGCTTAGGAGGGGGGACCACACGCAATTTTTTTTAAAAATTTTACAGTGTTTAATTAAAAAAAAAAAAAAAATAGAACCCCAGCACGGATCACACAGATCCGGCCGAGATTAATTGTAAAAAAGTCGGCAGTGTTTTGCTAATCACTGCCGTAAAAAACACAAAAAAAACACGAATGACATCGACATCGGAAGAAAAGAAAAACCCGAATACGACAGCTTAGTAAATCCATCGTAACAAATTCAAAAAGTTGCAGTTTTACACTTTCGATGTCATTCGTGATTGAACTTTGACCTGAAACGGGAAAATACGAATTTTAGTAAATTTACCCCTGTGTCTCTACGGCTGCCCTTCTTACTGTATATTTCCATCATGCTTACATGTGTGGCTAGCAGCTGGTTACTGCATGTAATGTATAGATATGGGGTTTTCTGTATTGTCTGACAATTCTATCTTTTCAAGGTGACTGGGCTTTTGTTTATTAGACTCCCTTCTCCGTTATAATTTATATTTTTATTTTATTATCTCAGTCTTTGTACATATTATTTTTATAGGTTATGTGGGGAGTGTTTTTAGGATTTAAGTGATTTGTATATTAGGGTGTAATACAATTCTGTTGTATTATACAATGTTTTTGAATTTGTGCTTCCTAGTCTGACCTGCATAGAGCAAGGCATTCTGGGATTTATTCTTTCATAAAGTACACTGTATTATGCTGAAAAAGTACCCTGGAACGTCTAAATGTTGTTAAACACTGTCATTTGGGCGTGGCTTCTCTGTGTTACATGTACTCTTCTGGAAGTTTTGTGCCTTCACATAACAAACCATCTGTGTATTATAATTATAATTATAAACACCCCTTGGCTCATTTCCAGCTACAGACATCCCATCACTAATTATGCCATTAATCACTTATTCACCCATCTACCGGTCTACAGTGGTTGTTGTATAGACTCAGAGACGCTTCTATAACTTGCTACTATAAGGCTCAGTACAGCTTTGAAATCATATTATGATAGAAATGTTAGGCCTGGGCCTTTTATGAGGTAATTGATACATGAATTTCTCTAGAAATTTGTTTAAGGCCAATTCTGTCACCCTTGAATGATATTTTGCAGGTCCTTTTTTCCTCAAAAGGAATGACTAAGATAAAATAGGGGTACGATCTCACCTGTGTACGGCCAAGTTGATTGCAAGGGTCACTCATTTATATGTTATAAATTATATTCATTTGAATTTAATGCACATCTGTACATTTTGGAGCAGGGATGTATCTATTGCAGTCTAATATACATACGCAAGACATGAACTAGAGATATAAATATTACATAAAGCACTGTGGTCCTTTTGCACATGTCCTTCCCTAACACTCTTTTGCATAAAGTCTGTAGAGTACATATTGTCCTTGAGTTGCTGTATTGTACGTTATTCTTAGGGGCAGATTTAACAATGAGTGATAGCCTAGTTATCACTCGTTACATATGATACATGGTGCTCCAGACAATTAGCTACTAATTGTCATGTGTTTGAAAAATAACAGTTAGTAGCTGATTGGCTGGAATACCATTTAACATATGTAAAGAGTGATAACAAGAATATCACTCATTGTTAAATTTGCCCAATAATATAACAATCATGTGGGCCGAAACAGCTGTTCATAGAAGGGGGGAGGGTGCTACCTGGGATAACCAATAAGCTTCTGTAGACTGCTAAAGAGGCCAGCTCACTACACCCATTTCCTTATTTAAAGCTAGTTTCAGGTCTAGTGCTTTTATTCAGGTGAGGAAAATCTGACTTCTCATATGTGTAATAAATTACATTAGGGAGTACGTAATTCCTTATAATATGAGGGGTGTATAATAAGTTTCCAAATGTGAACTATAATCTCACACTAAAGTTCTTCTAAAATGTCAATGCACAGAACCGCACATAAGCAACACTACACACCTAAAAAGTCAGCATGTTTACTTCCTTCACAAACTCGTTATGGAGCTCTATATGGAGGCCACTGGAGAGCCATTATTTTATTTATATAGTGCATACATATTCCGCAATATTTGGCCATTCACATCTGTCCCTGCCCCGGTGGAGCTTACAATCTATATTCCCTATCACATGTACACACAGACACATTCACGCCAGGGTTTATTTTTGTTTAGAGCCAATTAACCAGTATATTTTGGGATTGTGGGAGGAAACCAGAGTAACCCCACTCAAGTACGGGGAGAATACACAAACTCCACACAGTTAGGGCCGTGGTGGGAATTGAACCCATGACCTCAGTGCTGTGAGGCAGTAATGCTAACCATTACACCATTCGTACTGTCCCATGATCTTCTACGACTACAAGAGCGGTCTCCGACAGCAATGGTGTTTTTACCGACTGTGAGTTGCTTTTGAGAGAAAAGCACTGTCCTGAACCCCTATGTTTGAGTGGTTTGCAACACAGAGGACAATGTTGCTGCCATAATAGCCATAATTGTGGTGGATGGCAGGCTAACTGAGGCCCAGTTAGAGAAGGAGACAGGCATCTCATTGGGATCCATCTGCTTAATACACCACAAAAAGCTTGCCCTGAGCAAGGTTCCTGCAGACTGGGTACCCCATCAGGTGACTTGAGAGCAGGAGACGGCTCGGGTGATTTTGTGCCGTAACATGCTGGCCAGATTTGATGGCGGTCAATCAAACTCTGTCTGGGAGATCATCAGTGTCGATGAATCCTGGATCTAAAGTTTCGACCCTGAGACCAAACCACAGTCCCAGTGGACCACAGTTGGAGGTGCGCCACCACAGCAATTCCAACTTGAACGCTGCATGGTCAAGCACATGGTGGCTGTTTTGTGGCCAAGACTGTTCATGCAGCTACCGTGCCACTCGCGAAACAGTACATCGTCATTGGGGACTGGTAAGCCAACCAGTGCTTGCCACAAGTACTGGAAGTCATTTCCAGGCGCCGTCCAAGAACTCAAGCTCATGGTGCCAATCATGACAATGCACCTGCTCATAAGTCCAGGAAAGTGGTCGATTTTCTGGCCCATCAATGCATCCAGGACCTTGGTCATCCACCGTACAGTCCAGACATAGCCCCCTGCGACTTCTCCATGTTCCCACAAGTCAAGCGCGAGATGCATGGGATTCGTTTTGAGTCACCTGAAGGAGACCTTCATTCAACATGTAGAAGACATACCTGCTTCGGATTGGTCCAGCTGCTTCACCAAGTGGTTTGAGTTCACGCAACTTTGCACAGACTCCTCTAGCGAATACTTTGAAAAAATGTAATGTTCACTTTGTTTGTAATACTTTTTGTGCATCTGGAAACTTATTGCACACCCCTTGTACTCCTGCATTTTATGCATATGCAAAGATACTTTGGCAGGGCACTGTGTTTCCTCACTGTAACTTATCCTGACTATTTAATCATCCTGTGAAGAAATTATTATATAATATAAATGACTTTATGAAGGGCACTTACTTATCCAATAAAAAAGTGCTAGCGATAATAGGATTTTAATACCTACCGGTAAATCCTTTTCTCCTAGTCCGTAGAGGATGCTGGGGTCCACTTCAGTACCATGGGGTATAGATGGTTCCGCAGGAGCCATGGGCACTTTAAGACTTTTCAAGGGTGTGAACTGGCTCCTCTCTCTATGCCCCGCCTCCAGACCTCAGTTATAGGAACTGTGCCCAGGGAGACAGACATTTCGAGGAAAAGGATTTTTTGTTAAACTAAGGGTGAGATTCATACCAGCTCACACCTCAACCATGCCGCACAACATGGCATTCAACATGATACATGCCAACAGACATGAACCCTTTACAGCAACATGCTGAAAACAAATGAAACACAACTTGTGTAACTATAAAGAACAAACTGCAGGTAAAGTACGCACTGGGTCTGGTGCCCAGCATCCTCTTCGGACTAGGAGAAAAGGATTTACCGGTAGGTATTAAAATCCTATTTTCTCATACGTCCTAGAGGATGCTGGGGTCCACTTCAGTACCATGGGGTTATACCAAAGCTCCAGTACGGGCGGGAGAGTGCGTATGACTCTGCAGCACCGATTGACCAAACTTTAGGTCCTCATCGGCCAAAGTGTCAGCCTTATAAAATTTACCAAATGTGTTTGACCCTGACCAAGTAGCCGCTCGGCAAAGCTGTAATGCCGAGATGTCCCGGGCAGCCTCCCAGGATAAGCCCACTTTCCTAGTAGAATGGGCCTTCACCGACTTCGGTATCGGCAATCCTGCCGTGGAATGAGCGTGCTGAATCATCCCTCTGATCCAGCGCGCAATAGTCTGCTTAGAAGCAGGACACCCAATCTTGTTGGGAGCATACAGGATAAACAGAGCCTCTGTTTTCCTTATCCGAGCTGTTCTTGCAACATAAATCTTCAAAGCTCTAATGACATCTAGAGCCTTTGACTCAGTGACAGTGTCAGTAGCCACTGGTTTATGTGGAAAGATGAAACCACCTTTGGAAGAAAATTTTGGTGAGTTCTCAACTCCGCCCTATCTTCATGGAAGTTCAGGTAAGGGCTCTTGTGCGACAAGGCCTCCAACTCAGACACCCGCCTTGCGGATGTCAAGGCCAAAAGCATCACCACTTTCCAAGTGAGAAACTTCAACTCTATCTCCTGCAGAGGTTCAAACCAATCCGATTGAAGGAAATGCAACACCACATTAAGGTCCCATGGTGCCACTGGAGGCACAAATGGAGGCTGGATGTGCAGAACCCCTTTCACGAAGGTCTGAACTTCTGGAAAGGAGGCCAATTGTTTTTGAAAGAAAACTGATAAAGCCGAAATCTGGACCTTGATCGACCCCAATCTAAGGCTCGCATCCACACCAGCCTGCAGAAAATGGAGAAAACGTCCCAACTTAAACTCTTCCGTAGGAGCTTTCTTGGATTCACACCAAGACACATATTTTCTCCAAATATGGTGGTAATGTTTAGACGTTACTCCTTTCCTGGCCTGAATAAGAGTGGGGAAGACTTCCTTGGGAATACCCTTTCGGGCTAGGATCCGGCACTCAACAGCCATGCCGTCAAACGTATCTGCGGTAAGTCTTGATACACCCACGGCCCCTGCTGCCACAGGTCCTCGCGAGGGGGAAGAGGCCGAGGATCTTCTAAGAGTAACTCCTGAAGATCTGGATACCAAGCCCTCCTTGGCCAGTCTGGAGCAATGAAGATTGCTCGAACTCTTGTTCTTCTTATTATTTTGAGAACTTTTGGAATCAGTGGAAGTGGAGGGAACACATATACCGACCGAAACACCCACTGGGTCACCAGTGCATCCACTGCTATTGCTTGAGGGTCTCTCGACCTGGAATAATATCTCTGAAGCTTCTTGTTTTTTGACGAGATGCCATCATGTCTACTTGAGGAACTCCCCAAAGACTTGTCACCTCTGCAAAGACTTCTTGGTGGAGGCCCCACTCTCCTGGATGGAGATCGTGTCTGCTGAGGAAGTCTGTTTCCCAGTTGTTCACTCCCGGAATGAAAATTGCTGACAGAGCTCTTACATGTCTTTCTGCCCAGAGGAGAATCCTTGTCACCTCTGCCATTGCCGCTCTGCTTTTTGTTCCACCTTGCCTGTTTATGTACGCGACTGCTGTTACATTGTCCGACTGGATCTGCACGGGTTGATCTTGAAGAAGATGTACCGCTTGTAGAAGGCCGTTGTAAATGGCTCTCAATTCCAGAACGTTTATGTGATGGCAGGCTTCCTGACTTGACCATTTTCCTTGGAAGCTTTCCCCCTGTGTGACAGCTCCCCAGCCTCGGAGACTTGCATCCGTGGTTACCAGGACCCAATCCTGAATCCCGAACTTGCATCCCTCTAGTAGGTGAGAACTGTGTAGCCACCACAGGAGGGAAATCCTGGCTTTGGATGACAGGATTATCTTCCGGTGCATGTGTAGGTGGGATCCGGATCACTTGTCCAACAGGTCCCACTGGAATACCCTGGCATGAAACCGGCCAAACTGTATGGCCTCGTAGGCCGCTACCATTTTCCCTAACAAACGAATGCATTGATGGATCGACACGTATGTTGGTTTCATTTGTTTGACCATTTTCTGGATTTCCAGAGCCTTTTCCACTGGAAGAAATACTCTCTGTACTTCTGTGTCCAGAATCATCCCTAAAAAGGACAATCTTGTCGTTGGTTCCAACTGCGACTTTGGAAAATTCATGATCCAACCGTGTTGTTGGAGCGTTGACAGGGAGAGTGCGATATTCTGCACCAACTGTTCCTTGGA
The DNA here is from genome assembly GCF_028390025.1 of Pseudophryne corroboree. Classification (NCBI taxonomy): domain Eukaryota; kingdom Metazoa; phylum Chordata; class Amphibia; order Anura; family Myobatrachidae; genus Pseudophryne; species Pseudophryne corroboree. Next base: position 115,378,863 of record NC_086448.1, read on the forward strand.
TCTCGCTTTTATCAGGAGATCGTCCAGATAAGGAATTATATTGACTCCTTTTTGACGAAGGAGGACCATCATTTCCGCAATCACCTTGGTGAATACCCTAGGTGTCGTGGAGAGACCGAATGGCAACGTCTGCAACTGGTAATGGCAATCCTGTACTGCGAATCTCAGATAAGCTTTGTGAGGAGGATAAATGGGAACATGCAAGTAAGCATCCTTTATGTCTACTGACACCATGAAGTCCCCCTCCTCCAGACTGGAAATCCCTGCCCTCAGGGATTCCATCTTGAACTTGAACCGTCTCAGGTAGAGATTCAGATTTTTCAGGTTTAAAATCGGTCTGACCGAGCCGTCCGGCTTCGGAACTACAAAGAGGCTTGAATAAAACCCTTCTCCTTGTTGTGACAAGGGTACCAGGATAATGACCTGATCCTGACATAATTTTTTAATTGCCGTTGTTACTGCCTCTCTTTCTGGAAGAAAAACTGGCAAGGTCGATTTGAAAAAACGGCATGGGGGGACTTCTTGAAACTCCAGTTTGTACCCATGGGACACTATTTCTAAGACCCATGGATCCAGGCCAGATTGAATCCAGATCTGACTGAAAAGTTTTAGACGTGCTCCCACCCGCGCGGACTCCCGCAAGGGAGCCCCAGCGTCATGCTGCAGATTTGGCAGGAGCAGGAGTTGACTTCTGCTCCTACGATCCGGGGAGACACTGCAGACTTTTTCCCTCGTCCTCTCCCTCTACCTGCAAAGAAGGGGGAACCTTTGGCCTTTTTGTATTTGTTGGGCCGAAAGGACTGCATCTAAGAGTGATGTATCTTTTTCGCCGGTGCAGGAGCATAAGAAAGAAGGGATGTACAAAAAACAGTATTTGCGCAATTAAAAACTGAGGGCTGCCTTGCTACCACACAAAAAAGGGATAAACACATGAAAATCCCCAACAATCACATACAGCAAATAGATGTGTGCGGTATACTTTGGCGCTCAAAGTTTATAGACCAACCCCTGAATTTTGTGGGGATGAATTGATAACAAATTGTGGACCAATTTATGAAATCTCACAAGATAAAAATTTATTAACACAGACTGACTTGAAACATGAATAAAGTGCAAATGGTGACTTAGCAGCAAGGGTTTGATGGAAGTGACCGTGCAAAGAATGGATATGGATCTCTCACCATGTATTGGAGCTGCGGTGGGCTAGCTTTAAATAAAGCAATGAGGTCCTAGGCTGAAAATAGCCCAGCACCACCGCAGTGAGTTTCTTTCAGCATAACGGTCCTTCCACTGGTATAGCTGCTTCTCGTCCGATAAAGTCCTCTGTTCGAATACAACACGTTTCGGTCACTCCTCTGTGACCTTTTTCAAGTAATTTCAAGTCACCATTTGCACTTTATTCATGTTTCATGTCAGTCTGTGTTAATAAATTTTTATCTTGTGAGATTTCATAAATTGGTCCACAATTTGTTATCAATTCATCCCCACAAAATTCAGGGGTTGGTCTATAAACTTTGAGCGCCCTCTGAGCCGATACTGCCATGGTAGCGGCTGTTGAACCCAAGAGTCCAATATCCTTCATAGCTTCCAGCATGTATGCGGCAGCGTCTTTGATATTACCTAATATTAGGAGTATATTAGGAGTATCTCGTCTCTATCTAACATGTCAATTTCAGATGACAAGTTATCAGACCATTTTTCAATAGCACGACTCACCCACGTGTAAGCAATGGTGGGCCTGAGCAGGGTACCATTGGCCACATAATTAGAATTTAACATAGTATCCATTTTGCGGTCTGCCGGCTCCTTTAGTGAAGCCGTTCCAGGTGCAGGGAGAATCACCTTTTTTGTCAATCTTGACAGTGCACTGTCTAATACCGGGCGTGACTCCCACCTTTTCCTGTCCTCTAAAGGAAAACGATAAGCACTCTGAATCCTTTTGGGAATATGAAATTTCTTTTCAGGATTCACCCACATTCCCTCAAAAAGAGTATTTAGCTCGTGGGAAGGAGGGAAAGTTACCTTACATTTCTTTTTCTTATAGAAATCAGCCTTCTCCTGAGGTACAGTAGGGGCTTCCGTAACTTCTAAGACCTCCTTTATAGCAACAATCATATATTGTCTGTTTTTTGCTAATTTATGATCTATCTCCCTGGAGTCACTATCGTCGAAACAAGAATCAGAGTCCATGTCGGTATCAGTATGTACAATGTTTGCAAACGTTCTCTTATGTGACCCAGAGGGGTCGCCTACGGATGAAACAGCAGAACCCTGAAAAATCACATTTTCAACTGATTTTCTCCAGCATTCTGCATGAGACTCAGACTTATCTAATCTCCTACTGATATGATTTACACTATCACGTATTTCTTTTACCCATGCAGGCTCGTGGTGTGCCGGCAGCGCCACCACATTTTCACTCTGTGTCCCTAAAATGGCTCCCTCAGGGGAAGAACTCCCTGCCTCAGACATGTCACACACGTGCACAAACACACCACAGACACTCTGGGACATATAGGGGACAGACCCACAATAAAATTTGTCAGAAGGACACAGATAGGAGCAGCCAGTTCACAAACCCAGCGCCAGTAACACAATGCCTGTGAACACAAAATGCCCACTGACATACAGCGCTTTTTGTAATGTAAATACACAATGTAAAGCACCAATTTCACTGTGCCCCCCCTGTTTTGCACTCTGATACTTGTATTCAGTAGTGGAGGAGGACCAGCGTTGTCTCTGCAACCTGAGGAGAGAGAGAAAATCGCGCTGAGCAGTGTGCTGGCTGACTGAGGAAGCTCCGCCCCCGCAATGGCGCGTTTCTCCTCAGCATTTATGAGGTAGATTTTTATACCGGCGGGGGTAGGACTATGCCTGAGCATCTTACGCCCCTTCATTTGCCAGTTTTATTAGGTTTCATGCTGCCCAGGGCGCCCCCCCTCCCCCCCCGGCACCCTGCACCCTACAGTGCCTATGTATGTGTGGGCAACATGGCGCGCTGCGCTCCCGCCAGCCGCGCGGTACCTTTAGCCGTCACCTTGATTGAAGATCTCTCTTCCAACACTCACCTGTCTTCTGACTTCTGGCTCTGCAAGGGGGGTGACGGCTTGCTGTGAGAGTGAGCATCTAGGCACAGCTAGCGTTCAGTACCCTTCAGGAGCTAATCGTGTCCTGTCAGCCAGAAGCAGAGCCATGAAACTCTTTAGGAAGTTAGTTCTACTTCTGCCCCCTCAGTCCCACGAAGCAGGGAGACTGTTGCCAGCAGTCCTCCCTGAAAATAAAAATGCTTACATAAGTCTTTTCAGAGAAACTCAGTAAAGCTCCCCTGGAGTGCATCCAGTCTGCCTGGGCACAATTCTAAAACTGAGGCCTGGAGGAGGGGCATAGAGGGAGGAGCCAATTCACACCCTTGAAAAGTCTTAAAGTGCCCATGGCTCCTGCGGAACCGTCTATTCCCCATGGTACTGAAGTAGACCCCAGCATCCTCTAGGACGTATGAGAAAATCTTTTAGGAAAGTAGCAGAAGAGGAAATCAGAAATTAGCACCAACTGCATAGACTCAGCAATGAATGTATAAATAAAGTGTTGTGATATCTGTAAAAGTGGAGTTTAAACCTCACCATCCTCAGTGAATCCGTCTTGTTCAGAAGCATCCAAGAAGTTAGCAGGAAGTTCGGACAGTTGCATAGAGGCAGATGGCTTGACTCCTATTTGGGGCTGAAGATGACAGTGTATGCAAATTGTATTTACATTACAGTGATGTGAACTTGTGAAACAGACACAAGAAATCTACAAGTATACACATACCAAAGGTAAGCTTGGCAAGTAGGAATTACTCCGCACAGGTAGATCTGTGCAGACGGCACCATCTGTCTGCAGGCAACAAAAACACAGATTATTACACAGAATATATTTATAGGTTGTCACAAATACATTAAGCAGATAGGCAGATTAAATGGATATTAAAGTACAGGGAAAATTGTCTATTTTAGTTCTCAGTGATGTCCGGCTTTACACGTTACAGTCTATTATGGTAGGTAATCCTCACTGATATTCATGTGCACCTTATGGGTGTAAATAAAAATAGTCATGGAAGGTTGGGCAGTGCACTCCGCTACACTGTGAATGAGAGTGTGTTTCATTAAACTTGCAGACTTCATAGGAATGCGAATACCAGAGAAATGTGAGATCCAATTAAAAATGCCTACTCGTGGTACTCGCGGCGAGAGTGTGCACATTTTCTATAAAATGCGACTGGGGTGAAGTGCATGAAAAAGTGGGAAGACCTTCCTGGATCACCTCTCACATCAATGGCACGTGGTGCTCCGCAGTTTCCATGCCGATTATTCGCAAAGGTGCCATTTGTCCAGTCATGATACACCATCACCACAGCAGCATGCGAATAGTTCACAAACTGCGCTGTTTCAGAAATACTGCCAATCTTGGCCAGAAAGCCGATAATCATCGCTTTTTGCAACTCGAATAAGTCGCCCCTTTTACCCATGACAGTAATGAGTGATACATGTGCAGACGGCCTATCGCGGACCTTATATGCCCACCGAGCCAGCGCACGACACGTGACATACTTCATGGGCTACGAGCTGCCAAAGTCAAATTTAGGAGGTGGTCATAATAATGTGACTCAACCGTGTAGAAGACTGTTAGTGGGCAAAAGGAAAGTACCGGACGCTCTTAAAAGATGTCAAATGGCTGATTTGCACATTTATTTATGTAAACAATTATATAAAGCAAACAAATTTCATATACTTACAAAGGAATTAAATTAAAAATGCCCAAAAAAGTGCTTTTGGGGTAATTTGAGGCTGCTTTAAATTTTTAAAAAAAGGATGAGTTTTTCTCAAAATAAATACATCAAATTTGGGGTGCATAAGAAAATGTTGATTTTGGGGTAAATTGAGGTAATTTTTTTTAGCCCTAATAATGGCATGTAATTATTGGCCCAATCAAGCTAAATGAAAAACTTCCAACTCATTAGGAAGGCTGTATCCAAGGGGTTTTGCACTGTGGCTTCCTATGAAGGAGCAAATAGCTCCATGTGTTAAGTGTCTGACTGTGGTGTATGAGGTTGTGAGTTCAAGTACTGGATATGACATGTAGACAAACGTGTTATAAATACAGGGAGATGTAACTGAAGTTGCCTATAGCCTATATGTATGGGAGGTCGTAGGGAGGGAAACTTATATGTCTGAGAAAAAAAAATAATTCAGTCACCGTGCACCACTGGCATATGCCAGCTTCTACATGCAGACAATGAGAGTTATGGTAGACTTACCATTGTTAACTCTCTTTCTGCAAGGTACACTGGGTTCCACAGAAAAACATACAGAGGCACCAACAGGCTAAAGCTTTAGGCTATCCCAGGATGCATTGGGGCCTCCTCTGTAACTCCGCCTCCAGGCACTGTGATTTTAGTTTCGTTAACCAGTCCAATGTAGGAGCAGGTAAGAGAGAAGGCAGATGTTAGTAACATAGAACCACATTCTCATGACAGTAGAAGGGACCAGTGGCTAATGCCATACAAACCCATAGAAGCTAGGTGTGTCAGGGTAGGCGCCCTGTGGAAACCAGTGTACCTCGCAGAAAGAGAGTTAACAATGGCAAGTCTACCATAACTCTCCTTCTCTGCAGCGGGGTACACTGTGTTCCCCAGGAAAACATTGGGGATGTCCTAAAGCAGTTCCTCAAGGGAGGGGATGCACCTTAGCGGGTATGAGAACCCAGCGTCCAAAGGAAGCATCCTAGGTGGCGGAAGTATCAAAGGCATAGAACCTAATGAACGTGTTCACTGAGGACCACGTAGCCGCCTTGCACAATTGTGCCGCCCAAGAAGGTTCAACTGACCGAATAGAATGGGCTTTAATAGCCCTTGATATTGAACTCTTTAGAAATAAGCCGAAATAATAAGAATTTACTTACCGATAATTCTATTTCTCGGAGTCCGTAGTGGATGCTGGGGTTCCTGAAAGGACCATGGGGAATAGCGGCTCCGCAGGAGACAGGGCACAAAAAGTAAAGCTTTAGGATCAGGTGGTGTGCACTGGCTCCTCCCCCTATGACCCTCCTCCAAGCCAGTTAGGTACTGTGCCCGGACGAGCGTACACAATAAGGGAGGAATTTTGAATCCCGGGTAAGACTCATACCAGCCACACCAATCACACCGTACAACTTGTGATCTAAACCCAGTTAACAGTATGATAACAGCGGAGCCTCTGAAAAGATGGCTCACAACAATAATAACCCGATTTTTGTAACTATGTACAAGTATTGCAGATAATCCGCACTTGGGATGGGCGCCCAGCATCCACTACGGACTCCGAGAAATAGAATTATCGGTAAGTAAATTCTTATTTTCTCTATCGTCCTAGTGGATGCTGGGGTTCCTGAAAGGACCATGGGGATTATACCAAAGCTCCCAAACGGGCGGGAGAGTGCGGATGACTCTGCAGCACCGAATGAGAGAACTCCAGGTCCTCTTTTGCCAGGATATCAAATTTGTAGAATTTTACAAACGTGTTCTCCCCTGACCACGTAGCTGCTCGGCAGAGTTGTAATGCCGAGACCTCTCGGGCAGCCGCCCAAGATGAGCCCACCTTCCTTGTGGAATGGGCCTTAACCGATTTAGACTGTGGCAGGCCTGCCTCAGAATGTGCAAGTTGAATTGTGTTACAAATCCAACGAGCAATCGACTGCTTAGAAGCAGGCGCACCCAACTTGTTGGGTGCATACAGTATAAACAGCGAGTCAGATTTTCTGACTCCAGCTGTCCTTGAACATATTTTCAGGGCCCTGACAACTTCTAGCAACTTGGAGTCCTCCAAGTCCCTAGTAGGTGCAAGGCACCACAATAAGCTGGTTCAGGTGAAACACTGACACCACCTTAGGGAGAGAACTGGGGACGAGTCCGCAGCTCTGCCCTGTCCGAATGGACAAACAGATATGGGCTTTTTTGAGAAAAAACCACCAATTTGACACTCGCCTGGTCCAGGCCAGGGCCAAGAGCATGGTCACTTTTTATGTGAGATGCTTCAAATCCACATATTTGACTGGTTTTAAACCAATGTGATTTGAGGAATCCCAGAACTACGTTGAGATCCCACAGTGCCACTGGAGGCACAAAAAAGGGGTTTGTATATGCAATACTCCCTTGACAAACTTCTGGACTTCAGGAACTGAAGCCAATTCTTTCTGGAAGAAAATTTACAGGGCCGAATTTGAACCTTAATGGACCCCAATTTGAGGCCCATAGACACTCCTGTTTGCAGGAAATGCAGGAAACGACCGAGTTGAAATTTCTTTGTGGTGATAATGTTGTGCGGTCACCTCCTTTCTGGCTTTGACCAGGGTAGGAATGACCTCTTCCGGAATGCCTTTTTTTTCCCTTAGGATACGGCTTTCCATCGCCATGCCGACAAACGCAGCTGCGGTAAGTCTTGGAACAGACATGGTACTTGCTGAAGCAAGTCCCTTCTTAGCGGCAGAGGCCATAAGACCTCTGTAAGCATCTCTTGAAGTTCCGGGTACCAAGTCCTTCTTGGCCAATCCGGAGCCATGAGTATAGTTCTTACTCCTCTACGTCTTATAATTCTCAGCACCTTAGGTATGAGAAGCAGAGGAGGGAACACATACACCGACTGGTACACCCACGGTGTTACCAGAACGTCCACATCTATTGCCTGAGGGTCTCTTGACCTGGCGCAATACCTGTCCCGTTTTTTTTTTTTTTTTGGACGGGACGCCATCATGTCCACCTTTGGTATTTCCCAACGGTTTACAATCATGTGGAAAAAACTTCTCAATGAAGTTTCCACTCTCCCGGGTGGAGGTCGTGCTGAGGAAGTCTGCTTCCCAGTTTCCATTCCCGGGATGAAAAACTGCTGACAGTGTTATCACATGATTTTCCGCCCAGCGAAAAGTCCTTGCAGTTTCTGCCATTGCCCTCCTGCTTCTTGTGTCGCCCTGTCTGTTTACGTGGGCGACTGCCGTGATGTTTTTTTCCCACTGGATCAATACCGGCTGACCTTGAAGCAGAGGTCTTGCTAAGCTTAGAGCATTATAAATTTACCCTTAGCTCCAGTATATTTATGTGGAGAAAAGTCTCCATACTTGATCACACTCCCTGGAAATTTTTCCCTTGTGTGACTGCTCCCCAGCCTCTCAGGCTGGGCTCCGTGGTTACCAGCATCCAATCCTGAATGCCGAATCTGCGGCCCTCTAGAAGATGAGCACTCTATAACCACCACAGGAGAGACACCCTTGTCCTTGGATATTGGGTTATCCGCTGATGCATCTGAAGATGCGATCCGGACCATTTGTCCAGCAGATCCCACTGAAAAGTTCTTACGTGAAATCTGCCGAATGGAATTGCTTCGTAGGAAGCCACCATTTTTACCAGGACCCTTGTGCAATGATGCACTGTTTTTAGGAGGTTCCTGACTTGCTCGGATAACTCCCTGGCTTTCTCTTCCGGGAGAAACACCTTTTTCTGGACTGTGTCCAGAATCATCCCTAGGCACAGCAGACGTGTCGTCGGGATCAGCTGCGATTTTGGAATATTTAGAATCCACCCGTGCTGATTGTAGCAGTATCCGAGATAGTGCTACTCCGACCTCCAACTGTTCCCTGGACTATGCCCCTATCAGGAGATCGTCCAAGTAAGGGATAATTAAGACGCCTTTTCTTCGAAGAAGAATCATCAATTCGGCCATTACCTTGGTAAAGACCCCGGGGTGCCGTGGACAATCCAAACGGCAGCGTCTGAAACTGATAGTGACAGTTCTGCACCACGAACCTGAGGTACCCTTAGTGAGAAGGGCAAATTTGGGACATAGAGGTAAGCATCCCTGATGTCCCGGGACACTATATAGTCCCCTTCTTCCTGGTTCGTTATCACTGCTCTGAGTGACTTCATCTTAATTTGAACCTTTGTAAGTGTTCAAAAAAATTTTTTTAGAATAAGTCTCACCTAGCCTTCTGGCTTCAGTACCACAATATAGTGTGGAATAATACCCCTTTTCTGTAGTAGGAGGGGTAATTTAATTATCACCTGCTGGGAATACAGCTTGTGAATTTTTTCCCATACTACCTCCTTGTCGGAGGGAGACTTGGTAAAGCAGACTTCAGGAGCCTGCGAAGGGGAAACGTCTCGACATTCCCATCTGTACCCCCGGGATACTACTTGTAGGATCCAGGGGTCCTGTACGGTCTCAGCGCCATGCTGAGAACTTGTCAGACGCGGTGGAACGCTTCTGTTCCTGGGAATGGGCTGCCTGCTGCAGTCTTCTTCCCTTTCCTCTATCCCTGGGCAGATATGATCTTATAGGGACGAGAGGACTGAGGCTGAAAAGACGGTGTCTTTTTCTGCAGAGATGTGACTTAGGGTAAAAAACGGTGGATTTTCCAGCAGTTGCCGTGACCACCAGGTCCGATGGACCGACCCCAAACAAGTCCTCTTCCTTTATACGGCCATACTGTGCCGTTTGGAATCTGCATCACCTGACCACTGTCGTGTCCATAACATCTTCTGGCAGTTATGGACATCGCGTTTATTCATGATGCCAGAGTGCAAATATCCCTCTGTGCATCTCGCATATATAGAAATGCTCTATAGTCAATAAAATACTGTCCCTGTCAAGGGTATCAATATTTTCAGTCAGGGAATCCGACCAAGCCACCCTAGCTCTGCACATCCAGGCTGAGGCGATCGCTGGCCGCAGTATAACACCAGTATGTGTGTATATACTTTTTATTATATTTTCCAGCCTTGTCAGCTGGTCCTTGAGGACGGCCCTATCTATAGACGGTACCGCCACTTGTTTTGATAAGCGTGTGAGCGCCTTATCCACCTTAAGGGGTGTTTCCCAACGCGCCCTAACTTCTGGCGGGAAAGGGTATACCGCCCATAATTTTCTATCGGGGGGAACCCACGCATCATCACACACTTTATTTAATTTATCTGATTCAGGAAAAACTATGGTAGTTTTTTCACATCCCACATAATACCCTCTTTTGTGGTACTTGTAGTATCAGAAATACGTAACACCTCCTTCATTGCCTTTAACGTGTGGCCCTAATAAGGAATACGTTTGTTTATTCACCGTCGACACTGGATTCAGTGTCCCTGTCTGTGTCTGTGTCGACCGACTAAAGTAAACGGGCGTTTTAAAACCCTTGACGGTGTTTTTGAGACGTCTGGACCGTACTAATTGTTTGTCGGCCGTCTCATGTCGTCAACCGACTTTGCAGCGTGTTGACATTATCACGTAATTTCCTAAATAAGCCATCCATTCCGGTGTCGACTCCCTAGAGAGTGACATCACCATTACAGGCAATTGCTCCGCCTCCTCACCAACATCGTCCTCCTACCTGTCGACACACACGTACCGACACACAGCACACACACAGGGAATGCTCTGATAGAGGACAGGACCCACTAGCCCTTTGGAGAGACAGAGGGAGAGTTTGCCAGCACACACCAAAAACGCTATAATTATATAGGGACAACCTTATATAAGTGTTTTCCCTTATAGCATCTTAATATATATATAAGCATATCGCCAAATTAGTGCCCCCCCTCTCTGTTTTAACCCTGTTTCTGTAGTGCAGTGCAGGGGAGAGCCTGGGAGCCTTCCCTCCAGCCTTTCTGTGAGGGAAAATGGCGCTGTGTGCTGAGGAGATAGGCCCCGCCCCTTTTTCGGCGGCCTCGTCTCCCGCTCTTAACGGATTCTGGCAGGGGTTAAATATCTCCATATAGCCTCCGGAGGCTATATGTGAGGTATTTTTAGCCAAAATAGGTATTCATTTGCCTCCCAGGGCGCCCCCCTCCCAGCGCCCTGCACCCTCAGTGACTGCCGTGTGAAGTGTGCTGAGAGGAAAATGGCGCACAGCTGCAGTGCTGTGCGCTACCTTTAGAAGACTGAGGAGTCTTCTGCCGCCGATTCTGGACCTCTTCTTACTTCAGCATCTGCAAGGGGGCCGGCGGCAAGGCTCCGGTGACCATCCAGGCTGTACCTGTGATCGTCCCTCTGGAGCTGATGTCCAGTAGCCAAGAAGCCAATCCATCCTGCACGCAGGTGAGTTCACTTCTTCTCCCCTAAGTCCCTCGTTGCAGTGATCCTGTTGCCAGCAGGACTCACTGTAAAATAAAAAACCTAAGCTAAACTTTCCTAAGCAGCTCTTTAGGAGAGCCACCTAGATTGCACCCTTCTCGGCCGGGCACAAAAATCTAACTGGCTTGGAGGAGGGTCATAGGGGGAGGAGCCAGTGCACACCACCTGATCCTAAAGCTTTACTTTTTGTGCCCTGTCTCCTGCGGAGCCGCTATTCCCCATGGTCCTTTCAGGAACCCCAGCATCCACTAGGACGATAGAGAAATACTGTGATAGATCCATCACCAGTGCATGGGACATTGATACACTATTGATTGTTCAGTCTCTAAAAAGTTTTTTAAAAAGATACCCCCATATGTGCTATTTGTTGTTTTACAATTTATATGTCATTGTTTAATACTAGCTATATAAAAATTGCTTGTTTTATTATTAGCGCCGTTTAGTTTTTATTTTTTTATATTCAAATTGTTAGGGAGACTGACCATCTCCCAATATACAGCAGCTGGTGAAACAGCCACTCCAAGCGCCTAAGAATATACATTTGTATAATTTCCTTTTACCTTAGGTAAATAACCTGGGTGAGTTCTAAGAACTGCCCGGTCATGATGTAATATTAGAAAGTGTGGTCGACAGGACAAAGCGCCTAGGTCCGACACCTTTCTAGCAGAGGCAATAGCCAAGAGAAACAGGACCTTGGCTGTGAGCCATTTCAGGTCCACTGACTCAAGAGGTTCAAATGCATCAGGACAACAGACAGATACCATGGAGCCACCAGAGGGACATAGAGAGGCTGAATCCTTACCACACGCTGAGTGAATGTATGAACGTCAGGTAGAGACGCAATTTTTCTTTGGAACCACGAGACAAGGCAGATATGTGAACCTTGAGGGAGGCTATACGAAGGCCTAAGTCCAGGCCTTGTTGCAGGAAAGCCAAGATTCTGGATGTATTGAATCTGTACACATCATAGTTCTTATCAGCACACCAGGTGAAGTAAGAATTCCACACCCTGTAATAGATCCGGACAGATGCCGGTTTGCGGGCTTTCAACATAGTTTGGATGACCGCCTCAGAGAAAGCTTTGGCCCTCAGGAGTGATTCTTCAAGAGCCACGCCATCAAAGCCAGTCTGGCCAGGTCTGGATAGAGACAAGGGTCCTGTACGAGGAGGTGTGGTCATTGAGGAAGTAGAAGAGGAGGCTCTGTCGACAGACCCTGCAGGTCTGAGGACCAATGCCGTCTGGGCCACTGCGGAGCGACTAGCAGTAGTATTCCTCCTTCTTGCTTGAACTTCCGCAGGACCCTGGGAAGGAGTGACACTGGAGGGAACACATAAGGCAGAAAGAAAGTTCCATGGAATGGCTAGTGCGTTCACGAACGCTGCTTGAGGATCCCTGGTCCTTGAACCGAAGACCGGAACTTTGTGATTGTGTCGAGATGCCATCAGGTCTACATCTGGTAGGCCCCACTAGGAGTTGAAAGACTTCTGGATGAAGACTCCACTCTCCGGCGTTTACGCCCTGATGATTGAGGAAGTCCACTTCCCAGTTCAGGACACCCGGAATGAACACTGCCGATATTGCTGGCAGATGGCATTCCGCCCATCGAAGGATTTCTGACACTTCCAACATTGCCATGAGGCTTCGAGTGCCGCCTTGATGATTGATGTGATGCCACTGTGGTGCCGTTGTCTGACTGTACTTGAACAGGCCTGTTCTGTACCAAAGGCAGAGCGAAAGTTAACGCACTGAACACCGCCCGCAACTCCAGAATGTTTATCGGGAGAAGAGACTCCTCCTTGGTCCATCGACTCTGGAAAGAGTGTTGCTCCAACAGCGCACCCCATCCCCGCAGACTGGCATCCGTCGTCAGCAGGACCCAGTCAGGGATCCAGAAATGATGGCTCTTGCTCAATTGCTGGTCCAGTAGCCACCAGGTCAGCGAGTGACGAACCTCCGGAGTCAAAGCAATCATCTGAGATTTGAAAGAACCCGGCGTCCAAAGGAAGCATCCTGGGAAGCGGCGGTATCGAAGGCATAGAATCTCAAAAACGTGTTCCCTGAGGACCACGTAGCCGCCTTGCATAATTGTTCAAGGGTCGCACCACGGTGGGCCGCCCAAGAAGGTCCAACTGACCGAGTAGAATGGGCTTTGATGGTAGCAGGAGCTGGACGACCAACCTGTACATAAGCATGTGCAATCACCATTCTAATCCATCTGGCCAAAGTCTGCTTGGAAGCATGCCAGCCACGTTTGTGAAAACCAAACAATACAAAAAGAGAATCAGATTTCCTAATGGAGGAAGTTCTCTTCACATAGATACGGAGAGCCTGTACCATGTCCAAAGACCGCTCTTTGGCAGACAACTCAGGAGAATTAAAGGCCGGAACCATAATCTCCTGGTTAAGGTGGAAAGAAGACACCACCTTAGGTAAATAACCTGGCCACGTTATAAGAACCACCCTGTCACGGTGAAAAATCAAATAGGGAGACTTACAGTATAAGGCACCCAAGTCCGATACCCTTCTAGCTGAAGCAATCTCCAGCAAGAAAAGGACCTTAAGGGAAAGCCACTTAAGGTCAGCAGAGGCAAAAGGCTCAAATGGAGACACTTGCAAGGCCTCCAAAACCACCGATAAGTCCCAAGGGGCCACAGGTGGCATATAAGGAGGCTGAATCCGCAACACACCCTGAGTAAATGTATGGACATCAGGTAGGGTAGCAATTTTTCTCTGAAACCAAACCGACAAGGCAGAAATGTGAACTTTGAGGAAGGCCAGACGCAGGCCTAAATCCAGGCCCTGTTGTAGAAAGGCCAATAGTTTGGCCGTACTAAACTTGAAAACGTCATGATTGTGAGACGAACACCAAGTAAAGTAAGCATTCCAGACCCTATGGTAGATCCGGACAGAAGCCGGCTTACGGGCCTTCAACATAATTTGAACGACCGCCTCAGAAAAACCCTTGGCCCTCAGGATGGAAGCTTCAAGAGCCATGCCGTCAAAGCCAGACTGGCCAAATCCTGGTAAACACAAGGGCCTTGAACGAGGAGGTCTGGTCGTTGTGGAAGTAGAAGGGGACGATCCCACGAGAGACCCAGTAGATCTGAGAACCAGTGCCGTCTGGGCCACGCTGGAGCGACCAGAAGCAGGTTTCCTCCTTCTTGCTTGAACTTCCGAATTACTCTGGGCAGGAGTGACACCGAAGGGGACACATACGGTAGCCGAAAGTTCCATGGAATTGCCAGAGCATCCACGAACGCAGCTTGAGGTTCCCTTGTCCTTGCTCCGAAGACCGGAACCTTGTGATTGTGTTGAGACGCCATCAGATCCACATCTGGAAGGCCCCACGTGTCCACGGGAAGTTGAAACACCTCCACTCTCCTGCTTGTACGTCCTGACGACTGAGATAGTCCGCTTCCCAGTTCAGCACGCCCGGAATGAACACCGCGGATATGGCCGGCAGATGGCGCTGCGCCCACTGAAGAATCCGTGATACTTCCCTCACTGCCATGCGGCTTCGAGTGCCGCCTTGATGATTGATGTACGCCACCGTGGTGGCGTTGTCCGACTGTACTTGAACAGGTCTGTTCTGTATTAGATGCTGGGCCATTGTCAACGCATTGAACACTGCCCGCAGTTCAAGAATATTGATCCGGAGCAGAGACTCCTGCTTGGTCCACCGACCCTGAAGAGAGTGTTGTTCCAACACCGCGCCCCAACCTCTCAGACTGGCATCCGTTGTCAGAAGGACCCAGTTGGATATCCATAAGGGACGGCCCCTGCTCAGTTGTTGGCCCTGAAGCCACCAGCTCAGCGACAGGTGGACCTCTGGAGACAAGGAGATCATGTGAGATCTGATCCGGTGAGGCAGGCTGTCCCACTTGGTCAGAATTAACTTATGCAGAGGGAGAGAGTGGAACTGAGCATACCCCACCATGTCGAAAGCCGACACCATGAGACCCAGCACTTGCATTGCCGAATGTATCGACACTTGCGGACGAGATAGGAAGCATCGAATCCTGTCCTGAAACTTCAGGACTTTCTCCTGAGACAGGAACAACCGTTGGTTGTGAGTGTCCAATAACGCTCCCAGATGTAACATGCTCTGAGCAGGAACCAGGGAGGATTTCTTCCACTTGATCAGCCACCCGTGGGCTTTCATGCACTGGACCGTCAGATCGAGATGACTCAGGAGAAGTTCTGGGGAATTTGCCAGGATCAACAAATCGTCCAAGTACGGTAGGATCCTGATCCCTTGACGGCGGAGTGTAGCAGTCATAACCCCCATAACTTTGGTGAAAACTCGGGGAGCCATTGTCAAACCAAAGGGTGACGCTCAAAATTGGTTATGAAGGTTGCCCACCGCAAATCTCAGGTACTGCTGATGAGATACTGCAATAGGAATATGTAGGTAGGCATCCTGTATGTCCAGGGAGACCATATAGTCCCCAGGCTCCATGGCCAGAACAATAGAGCGCAGCTTTTCCATACGAAACTTGGAGATCCGCACATACTTGTTCAAGGACTTCAGATTGAGAATGGGCCGCGAGGACCTGTTCGGTTTCGGGACTAGAAACAGCGGTGAATAGTACCCCTTGCCTCTCTGAGCCAGAGGCACCTGTACTACCACTCCTGTGGTCAGGAGGGAATGTACCACCGAGCGCAACGTGTTTGCTTTTGCCGGATCCAGATGCACATCTGTCAGGCAAAATCGCTGTGGGGGACGATTCTTGAAGGGTATGGCGTAACCTCGAGCGACGACTTCCCTCACCCAGGCATCTGAAGTGGTCTCCAACCATTCTTGGGAAAAACCTAGAAGTCGGCCCCCCACCCTGGGATCCCCCAAAGGGAGGCCCGCCCCATCATGCTGCAGGCTTGTCAGTTTTAGAAGCTGGCTGAGGGGCTGCCCAGGCACGCTTCGGTCTGGGCTTGGCAGGTCTGGAAGCACGAGCTTGCTTTGGGTACGCCTGACCTTTTGCTTTTCCTGGAGGACGAAAGGGCTGAGGGAAAGTACTTTTAGCCTTCTGTGCTGAAGGAGCCGTACTGGGTAGGCAAGCTGTTTTAGCAGTAGCCAGATCAGCCACAATCTTATTGAGATCTTCTCAAAAGAGAATGTCTCCCTTGAAAGGAAGTACCTCCAGGATTTTCTTGGAATCCATATCCACCGACCAGGATCTCAACCAAAGGATACGTCTGGCCAAGACGGACCTAGTAGCAGCCTTGGCCGCGAACACCCCGGCATTGGAGGCCGCCTCCTTAAGGTACAGAGAAGCCGTGGCAATATACGAGAGACATTGTCGAGCATGCTCAGATGTGTTGGAAGGCAATTCCACCTCAAGCTCCTGAGCCCACGCCTCAACAGCTTCAGCAGCCCAAGTTGCTGCAATGGTTGGTCTATGCACAGCCCCCATTAGGGTATAAATCGCTTTTAAACAGCCCTCCACACGTCTATCCGTCGGTTCCTTCAGAGAGGTGACGGCAGTTACTGGCAGAGCAGAGGAAACAACCATACGCGCCACATGAGACTCTACAGGCGGAGGTGTTTCCCAATTCTTACATATCTCCGCAGAGAGAGGATAGCGAGCCAACAGTCTCTTATTCGGTGTGAATTTTGTCCCCAGATTTTCCCAGGATTCCTACCGTATGTCAACCAGGTGTTCAGAATGAGGTAAAACTTGTTTAACCACCTTCTTACGTTTAAACCTATCCGGTTTCTTAGAGACAGTCTCAGGCTCAGGACCATCAGACACCTGAAGAATGAGCCCGATTGCCTCAATCAAATCCGGGACATCCACCAATGACTTCCCTTCCCCATCAGAAACATCTGTGTCAGTGTCTGTGGGATCGGTATATGCACCGTTCTCTTCAGAGGACGTGTCTGGAATAGCAGTGGATTGGGAGGAGGTAATGGCCCGTTTAGAAGACGACTTAGTCTTAGGCGGGTGAGAGTAACACTTAGATTTAGTCATAGACCGCTTCAAATGCTGTTTCTGAGTGGAAAGTTGATCCGCCCATGGCGGATTAATAGCAGGGACCATAAACTGCTGCAGTGGCACAGGTGGTCCCACAGGGGGCGTCAATTTAGTTACAAGCGTGTCTAACAACATGAAAAATGTAGCCCAAGGTGGGTCTTGTGATGCCCCAGGTGCTATTGACCCACTGGGGGGTAAGGAACCCCTGAACCTGAACTCTCAGCTGCCATATTATCCTCCGTCACGTCCACGGCCTCACTACCACGCAGTGTGGGAGAAGCTCCAGCGTTGTTGCCACGTGTAGCAGACATAACGATGTGCACAATATTGGGCAACCTGGTACAAGGTGTAGCAGCAATATACCTAGCAAGAACACTCGGTGAAGTGTGCCTATGATAGCACAGACCGGGAGTTCAAGAGATATAGGCCCTGATTCCGAGTTGATCGCTTGCTAGCTGCTTTTAGCAGCCATGCAAACGCTATACCGCTGCCCTCTGGGAGTGTATCTTAACTTAGCAGAAGTGTGAACAAAAGGATCGCAGCTTTGCTACAAAAAAAGATTGTGCAGTTTCAGAGTAGCTCGAGACTTACTCCTAGCTAGCGATCACTTCAGTCTGTTTAGTTCTTGTTTTGAAGTCACAAACACGCCCTGCGTTCGGCCAGCCACTCCTCCCCCCAGGCACAACTGCGTTTGTATCTGACAAGCCTGCGTTTTTCAGCACACTCCCGGAAAACGGTCAGTTACCTCCCAGAAATACCCCATTCCTGTCAATCACTCACCGATCAGCAGTGCGAATGAAAAGCGTCGCTAGACCTTGTGTGAAACTGCATCAGCTTTTGTGAAAGTACGTTGCGTGTGCGCACTGCGCATGAGCGAGTCCAGAACTAATGAGGGGCGGGGCCTGCACGAGAGCCACCTGTCATTATAGGTATCGGACCGGTGGCTGAGTTCTGTCCTGCAGAGACAGTCTGAAACACTTAAATGCAGCCATCATCAGTGTGGGTCAGAAGCTTGACGCAGAGACTGTATCCTGCCACAGCTTTGCCAGGCGAGCTTTGGTCCCTGCAGTGTGGGAACTATCAGCTGCTGCAGAACAGCAGTCTCAGTGCTGATCTCCCTGGCCGGGTCTCCACTCACCCTCTCAGAGATTGCAAAAGGGATTTTTCCTGCTACAGCAGCCAACCCACTGCCGAGGACCCGCCCCCTCCTGCAATCTTCCTCCTCCCCTCAGAGACAGGAACAGATTTCCCTGCTGCAGCAGGCAGCCAGAAGCCGAGGCCCCGCCCACCTCACTGCCCCCCCCCCCCCCAAGCGATCTTCCTCCTCCTCTCAGAGACAGGAACATATTTCCCTTCTGCAGCAGGCAGCCAGAAGCTGAGGCCCCGCCCATCTCATAGGCCCCGCCCCTTACAGCTCCGGCTATGTGGATCCTGCACAGAGATCCTACAGGTAAGAGCTCTCAGTACTTTCCATTTTCACAGCTCTGCCACCAATATATTACAGCATGACAAGCCTAGAAAACATAATGTTGTCACTGTATGGGTCCAATATTTTTCCTTCAAAATAACCCGATGCCAGGGGCGCCGACAGCACTGCCGGTCCCGGTAATAAAAGGGGATTTGGTCAATGGGGGAGGTGTGGCCAGAGTCTGCTTTTTCCCAAATATATAAAAAAATAAAATTTCTGTGTAACGACGTAGTGGGCACCAGTGTCAGAATCCGTGGGTGGCGGCTGCCAAGCGGGTGGTCGGGCGCGATTGCTTTCCTTCCTCTCATCATGCAGGGAGAGAGGACTGACCGCTGCTGCAGCCTCCTCCCCAGCACACAGCAGCCTGTGCAGTGCTGGGCTGGGGAGAGCGGCTGCTGAAGAAGCAGTCAGTCCCCTCTCCCTGCCCTACGTTCAGCTGTCAGCAAAGGGGAGGGTAGCGGGACCCAGGCCCCTCCTACGAGCCCGGGTAAAAAGTAGCCCGCTCCCCCACCTCTTGGCACCACTGCCTGACACAGGATGGAGCACTAAGTAACTCAAACAGCCCATACCGGAAAGTGTTTATTTGATTTACAGACCCTGTAGGCAGGGCTGGAGTGATGTGCTCAGCAAGGGCAGGAAGGCGCCCACTCTACCCACTCTGCTGCTATCACAGGCTTGCCTACCCTCCCCGTATTGAGCAGGAGGCTCCTGTTTTTTAATATAGCCTTCCACTGCACCACAAATCTTACGTGTCCTCCCGGTTTTTCACTGTCGCCTGTGAGAATCTAGACAGCACATGTGCAAGTCTGGAAATGCTGGAGGTGGGGCCTGTACGGGAGACATCATGACACATGACGTCATGTTACTTAAAGGCCAGCCACTGCGGGTTGTGGGTAGCGGTGGCCGCCTAGCAGTGCACATTCAGAGAGGCACAACTCACAGTCACTGCCATCTCTGAGCCTCACTGCGGCAGCCTCATCAGCCAGAGCAACTCTGCCAGTCTCAGATGCTGCTAAGCTGCCTGCATTGTCCCTGAGCACCAGCTTCAGACCCTACTTCTGTCCAAGTACAGCATCAGATAACTCTCAACTGCTCTCTCCTGCCGACCACTGCACTGTCAGCGCTGTGAGATTAGCAGTAGCAGCATGGTTAGGTCTAAATCCTATCTGGCTAAAGGACCCCTGACATCACAAGCATGTGACACTCTGCAACAGGGGGAGGATCAAGGTCCAAACATGGGAGCCCAAATGCACTCTTGCGGGCTTACTTCCCTCGCCACGCTTTGGGCACAGTGGCTCACTTTGCTTGCCACCTGGTTACTAAAGGCAATAGGTGGTGACGCAGATAGTGACAGTGCTATCCAAACTTCCTTGCCCCTGCCACTGGGTGTCACGTGGTTGAGAAGACAGAGGTACTTTAGCCCACTTGGATTTAGCAACAACGGTAGCAGCAGCTTGTATTCTTACACTAGCTTCCTGGGTCTGCATGCACCACTTTCAATCACTCTTTGCGGGAATCCACAGGTGCCATATAACCATCCCTGGCAATGTATATCATCTGATCGTTAACAGCATCAGGGCTTGGGTGTCAGGTGAGCAGTTTATTTGTGTCCCATGACTAAACAGAGAGACTTGGCACACTGGCCAGAGGGGATGTAGTTCACATTCCGACAGGATGCCAACAGTCACAATACCGACTGGCATCCCGACTGTCAGAATCCTGACACATTCCACCAATAAGCATTAGGGTTAGGGTGAGGCTGCGGGGAAGGGGAGGGATGGAATAGGGTTATGCTGTGGGCGGAGGAGGTTAGGGTTAGGCTGCAGGAAGGGTGGATGGGAGGGTTAGGCTGTGGGAGGGGAGGGTTAGGGTTAGCACTAGAAGGAGGGTTAGGCTGCGGGAGGGGAGGGTTAGGCAGCGGGAAGGGAGGGTTAGGGTTAGGCTGCGGGAGGGGAGGGTTAGGGTTAGCACTAGAAGGAGGGTTAGGCTGCGGGAGGGGAGGGTTAGGTTTAGGCAGCGGGAAGGGAGGGTTAGGGTTAGGCTGCGGGAGGGGAGGGGTAGGGTTAGGCTGTGGGAGGGGAGGGTTAGGGTTAGGCTGCGGGAGGGGAGGGTTAGGCTGCGGGAGGGGAGGGTTAGGCTGCGGGAGGGGAGGGTTAGGGTTAGGCTGTGGGAGGGGAGGGTTAGGGTTAGGCAGCGGGAAGGGAGGGTTAGGGTTAGGCTACGGGAGGGGAGGGTTAGGCTGCGGGAAGGGTGGGTTAGGGGTAGAGTAAGCATTACAGTACCAAAATGTGTCAGGATTATGACTTTCGGGATCCTCTACCCAACATGGCCACAGCTTTTTAGACTATTGAAACTAATGTGCAGTGCTTTTAGCTAATTACTATCTTTAAGGAGAACTCTTCATTAGATTACAGCCCTCTTCTCTAATTGTTTACTGCACTCTTTCTTATATAGTCCTATTTATCCGGACTATTGGTTGGACTTTCAAAGACACTTTTTTTATTCAATTAAACCTGAATATTCTATATTTGTAGTGGTCACAAATGTGTTAATTGGTTGCAACTATGTATCATACAACTATTTTGACGGATGGGAATATGTTACATGTTGCATTGTAACTTTTTCGATTTTTTTTTTTTAGGTATCAGCAGTTTACATCAGATTAATACATTTATGTTGTTTTTCTGTGTAAATAAATTGCTATATTTACTTAAAATAAGATTTTACTCACCGGTAAATCTATTTCTCGTAGTCCGTAGTGGATGCTGGGAACTCCGAAAGGACCATGGGGAATAGCGGCTCCGCAGGAGACTGGGCACAACTAAAGAAAGCTTTAGGTCACCTGGTGTGCACTGGCTCCCACTATGACCCTCCTCCAAGCCTCAGTTAGGACACTGTGCCCGGACGAGCTGACATAATAAGGAAGGATTTTGAATCCCGGGTAAGACTCATACCAGCCACACCAATCACACCGTATAACTCGTGATACTATACCCAGTTAACAGTATGAAATACAACTGAGCCTCTCAACAGATGGCTCAACAATAACCCTTTAGTTAACAATAACTATGTACAAGTATTGCAGACAATCCGCACTTGGGATGGGCGCCCAGCATCCACTACGGACTACGAGAAATAGATTTACCGGTGAGTAAAATCTTATTTTCTCTGACGTCCTAGTGGATGCTGGGAACTCCGAAAGGACCATGGGGATTATACCAAAGCTCCCAAACGGGCGGGAGAGTGCGGATGACTCTGCAGCACCGAATGAGAGAACTCCAGGTCCTCCTCAGCCAGGGTATCAATTTTGTAGAATTTTTGGGCTTTTACTGATTTAGGATGCGGCAGTCCAGCCGCAGAATGCGCCAGCTGAATTGTGCTACAAATCCAGCGAGCAATAGTCTGCTTAGAAGCAGGAGCACCCAGTTTGTTGGGTGCATACAGGATAAATAGCGAGTCAGTTCTCCTGACTCTAGCCGTCCTGGAAACATAATTTTTCAAGGCCCTGACTACGTCCAGTAACTTGGAATCCTCCAAGTCCCTAGTAGCCGCAGGCACTACAATAGGTTGGTTCAAGTGAAAAGCTGATACCACCTTAGGGAGAAACTGGGGACGAGTCCTCAATTCTGCCCTATCCATATGGAAAATCAGATAAGAACTTTTACATGACAAAGCCGCCAATTCTGATACACGCCTGGCCGAAGCCAAGGCCAATAACATGACCACTTTCCGCGTGAGATATTTTAGATCCACGGTTTTTAGTGGCTCACACCAATGTGATTTTAAGAAACTCAACACCACGTTGAGAACCCAAGGTGCCACTGGAGGCACAACCGGGGGCTGAATATGCCGCACTCCTTTTACAATGTCTGAACTTCAGGTACTGAAGCCAGTTCTTTCTGGAAGAAAATCGACAGAGCCGAGATCTGTATCTTAATGGAGCCTAATTTTAGGCCCATAGACACTCCTGCTTGTAGGAATGCAGAAATCGACCTAGTTGAAATTCCTCTGTTGGGGCCTTTTTTGGCCTCACACCAAGCAACATATTTCCGCCATATGCGGTGATAATGTTTTGCAGTTACATCTTTCCTGGCTTGAATCAGCGTAGGAATGACTTCCTCCGGAATGCCCTTTTCCTTTAGGATCCGGCGTTCAACCGCCATGCCGTCAAAACGTAGCCGCGGTAAGTCTTGGAACAGATAGGGCCCCTGCTGCCGCAGGTCCTGTCTGAGCGGCAAGGCCATGGGTCCTCTGATATAATTTCTTGAAGTTCTGGGTACCAAGCTCTTCTTGGCCAATCCGGAACCACGAGTATCGTTCTTACTCCTCGCCTTCCTATTATTCTCAGTACCTTTGGTATGAGAGGCAGAGGGGGGAACACATAAACCGACTGGTACACCCACGGTGTTACCAGAGCGTCCACAGCTATCGCCTGAGGGTCCCTTGACCTGGCGCAATATCTTTTATAGCTTTTTGTTGAGGCGGGACGCCATCATGTCCACCTGTGGCCTTTCCCAATGGTGTACAATCCTTTGGAAGACTTCTGGATGAAGTCCCCACTCTCCCGGGTGGAGGTCGTGTCTGCTGAGAAGATCTGCTTCCCAGTCGTCCACTCTGGGAATGAACACTGCTGACAGTGCTAACACATGATTTTCCGCCCATCGGAGAATCTTTGTGGCTTCTGCCATCGCCATCCTGCTTCTTGTGCCGCCCTGTTGGTTTACATGGGCGACTGCCGTGATGTTGTCTGATTGGATCAGTACCGGCTGGTTTTGAAGCAGAGGCCTTGCCTGACTCAGGGCATTGTAAATGGCCCTCAGTTCCAGAATATTTATGTGTAGGGAAGTCACCTGACTTGACCAAAGTCCCTGGAAGTTTCTTCCCTGTGTGACTGCCCCCCAGCCTCAAAGGCTGGCATCCATGGTCACTAGGACCTAGTCCTGTATGCCGAACCTGCGGCCCTCTTGAAGATGGGCACTCTGCAGCCACCACAGTAGAGATACCCTGGTCCTTGAAGACAGGGTTATCAGCCGATGCATCTGAAGATGTGATCCGGACCACTTGTCCAACAGGTCCCACTGAAAAGTTCTTGCATGGAACCTGCCGAATGGGATTGCTTTGTAGGAAGCTACCATTTTTCCCAGGACTCGCGTGCAATGATGCACCGATACCTGTTTTGGCTTCAGGAGGTCTCTGACTAGAGATGACAGCTCCTTGGCTTTCTCCTCCGGGAGAAACACTTATTTCTGGTCTGTGTCCAGAACCATCCCCAGGAACAGTAGACGTGTCGTAGGAACCAGCTGTGACTTTGGACTGTTTAGAATCCAACCGTGCTGTTGTAGCACTTTCCAAAATAGTGCTACCCCGACTAGCAACTGCTCCTTGGACCTCGCCCTTATAAGGAGATTGTCCAAGTACGGGATAATTAAAACTCCCTTTTTTCGAAGGAGTATCATCATTTCGGCCATTACCTTGGTAAACACCCTCGGTGCCAGGTACAGTCCAAACGGCAGTGTCTGGACTTGGTAATGGTAATCCTGTACCACAAATCTGAGGTACTCCTGGCGAGGATGGTAAATGGGGACATGCAGGTAAGCATCCTTGATGTCCCGGGATCCCATGTAATCCCCCTCGTCCAGGCTTGCAATAACCGCCCTGAGCGATTCCATCTTGAACTTGATTTTTTTTTTTTTTTTTATGTATGTGTTCAAGGATTTTAAATATAAAATGGGTCACACCGAACCATGCGGTTTCGGTACCCCAAACCGTGTGGAATAGTAACCCCGTCCTTGTTGAAGTAGGGGCACCTTGAGTATTACCTGCTGGGAATACAGCTTATTAATTGCCTCTAGCGCAGCCTCCCTGCCTGAGGGAGTTGTCGGCAAGGCATATTTGAGGAAACGGCGGGGGGGAGACAACTCGAATTCCAGCTTGTACCCCTGAAATACTACTTGAATGAAACAGCGATCCACCTGTGAGCGAGCCCACTGATCGCTGAAATTGTTGAGACGGCCCCCCCACCGTACCTGGCTACACCTGTGGAGCCCCCGCGTCATGCTGTGGACTCAGAGGAAGCGAGAGAAGAATTTTGATTCTGGGAACAGGCTGACTGGTGCAGCTTTTTCCCTCTTCCCATGTCTCTGTACAGAAAGGAAGCGCCTTTGACCCGCTTGCTTTTCTGAAGCCGAAAGGACTGTACCTGATAATACAGTGCTTTCTTAGTCTGTGAGGAAACCTGAGGTAAAAATATTTCTTCCCAGCTGTTGCTGTGGATACGAGGTCCCAGAGACCATCCCCAAATAATTCCTCACCCTTATAAGGCAGAATCTCTATGCGCCTTTTAAAGTCAGCATCACCTGTCCAGTGACAGGTCTCTAATACCCTCCTGACAGAATGGACATTACATTCATTTTGGATGCCAGCCGGCAAAATATCCCTCTGTGCATCCCTCATATATAAGACGACGTCTTTAATATGTTCTCATGTTTGACAGGGTCACCGACCACGCTGCAGCAGCACGATCTGCAGGTCTCATTCTAGTACCTGAGTGTGTAAATACAGACTTCAGGATAGCCTCCTGCTTTTTATCAACAGGTACCTTCAAAGTGGCCGTTCCTAAAACGGCAGTGCCACCTTTTTTGACAACCGTGTGAGCGCCTTATCCACCCTAGGGGATATCTCCCAGCGTAACTTATCCTCTGGCGGGAAAGGGTACGCCATCAGTAACTTTTTAGAAATTACCAGTTTCTTATCGGGGGGAACCCACGCTTTTCACACACTTCATTCATTCATCTGATGGGGGAACAAAACACTGCCTGCTTTTTCTCCCAAACATAAAAACCCATTTTTAGAGGGTTAATGTCAGAAATGTGTAACACATTTTTTATTGCCGGGATCAAGTCACGGATGTTCCTAGTGGATTGTGTATATGTCTCAACCTTGTCGACACTGGAGTCAGACTCCGTGTCGACATCTGTGTCTGCCATCTGAGTGAGCGGGCGTTTTTGAGCCCCTGATGGCCTTTGAGACGCCTAGGAAGGCACGGACTGAGAAGCCGGCTGTCCCACAGCTGTTACGTCATCCACCCTTTTATGTAAGGAGTTGACACTGTCGGTTAATACCCTTCACCTAACCATCCACTCTGGTGTCGGCCCCACAGGGGGCGACATCACATTTATCGGCATCTGCTCCGTCACCATATAAGCCTCCTCATTAAACATGTCGACACAGCCGTACCGACACACCGCACACACACAGGGAATGCTCTGACTGAGGACAGGACCCCACAAAGCCCTTTGGGGAGACAGAGAGAGAGTATGCCAGCACACACCAGAGCGCTATATAATGTGGGGATTAACACTATAACTGAGTGAAATTTCCCCAATAGCTGCTTGTATATATAATATTGCGCCTAAATTTAGTGCCCCCCCTCTCTTTTTAACCCTTTGAGCCTGAAAACTACAGGGGAGAGCCTGGGGAGCTTTCTTCCAGCTGCACTGTGAAGAGAAAATGGCGCCAGTGTGTCTGAGGGAGATAGCTCCGCCCCTTTTTCGCGGACTTTTCTCCCGCTTTTTTCTGGATTCTGGCAGGGGTATTTACCACATATATAGCCTCTGTGGCTATATATTGTGGTATTTTTGCCAGCCAAGGTGTTTTTATTGCTGCTCAGGGCGCCCCCCCCCCAAGCGCCCTGCACCCTCAGTGACCGGAGTGTGAAGTGTGTATGAGGAGCAATGGCGCACAGCTGCAGTGCTGTGCGCTACCTTGGTGAAGACTGATTTCTTCTGCCGCCGATTTTCCGGACCTCTTCTTGCTTCTGGCTCTGTAAGGGGGCCGGCGGCGCGGCTCCGGGGCCGGCGGCGCGGCTCCGGGACCGAACACCAAGGCTGGGCCTGCGGTCGATCCCTCTGGAGCTAATGGTGTCCAGTAGCTTAAGAAGCCCAAGCTGGCTGCAAGCAGGCAGGTTCGCTTCTTCTCCCCTTAGTCCCTCGCTGCAGTGAGCCTGTTGCCAGCAGGTCTCACTGAAAATAAAAAACCTAATTCTATACTTTCTTTCTAGAAGCTCAGGAGAGCCCCTAGTGTGCATCCAACCTCGGCCGGGCACAAAAGCTAGTGGGAGGAGCCAGTGCACACCAGGTGACCTAAAGCTTTCTTTAGTTGTGCCCAGTCTCCTGCGGAGCCGCTATTCCCCATGGTCCTTTCGGAGTTCCCAGCATCCACTAGGACGTCAGAGAAATAATAGAGCTGAATTGAATTTTACTTGGTTTTTATGCAAATGTCAGTGCTGCTTAAATTCTTTGTTTTGTTTTGTTGTTACCATTTATTGGGGCTGGTATCCCTTTCGGGTGTGGTTCATCAAATCGACAGTATCTAGGTCGACAATGTTTAGGTCGACCACTATAGGTCGACAGTCACTAGGTCGACATGGATGGAAGGTCGACAGGGTTTCTAGGTCGACATGTGCTAGGTCGACAGGTCTAAAGGTCGACATGAGGTTTTTTGTTTTTTTTGGTGTCGTTTTCTTCGTAGAGTGACCGGGATCCCAAATTAGTGCACCGCGTCCCCTCGCATGGCTCGTTTCGCTCGCCATGCTTCGGGCATGGTGCCTTCGCTCCGCTACCGATTCACTCGGCACACTTTACCGTTCCAATTGTAGTCCACGTGGATCGTTAAGTATGAAAAAAATTCAAAAAAAGAATTTTTTTTTGAAAAACTCATGTCGACCTTTAGACCTGTCGACCTAGCACATGTCGACCTAGAAACCCTGTCGACCTTCCATCCATGTCGACCTAGTGACTGTCGACCTATAGTGGTCGACCTAAACATTGTCGACCTAGATACTGTCGATCTTCAGACCGGATACCATCCCTTTCAGCAGCTGCTGTATAAGCATATATTGCTGTGTACCTGGAATTATTTCATATCTTCTAGTGCAGCAGTGGTCAACCCGCGGCTCTTTCGTCCTCCGCATGCGGCTCGATGCGCTCCCGGCCACCGCTGCCCGACACACCACACTCACAGCCGCAGGTCTCCAGCGGCGGTGTGTATCTTCAATTCTGCGGCGGCCCGTGAGCCAATCAGAGCTCGCGGACCGGCGCTCCTGAATGGCTGCCGGTCCGCGAGCTCTGATTGGCTCACGGGCCGGCGCCGAATTGAAGATACACTCCGCCGCCGGAGACGGAGGGTTAGGAGAGGCGCGCACTGCGCTCTCCTTCCCCTCACAGCAGCGCGGTAAGCAGCACTTTGGTTTTTTTTTTTTGGGGGGGGGGGGGGAGTGAGGCACTGTGGCGGCATATGTATCTGCACTGTGGGGGCATATGAGGCACTGTGGGGGCATCTGTATCTGCACTGGGGGCATATGAGGCACTGTGGGGGCATGTGTACCTGCACTGGGGCATATCTGGCACTGTGTGGGCATATATGGCACTGTGTGGGCATATCTGGCACTGTATGGGCATGTGTATCTGCACTGGGGGTATATCTGGCACTGTATGGGCATGTGTATCTGCACTGGGGGATATCTGACACTGGGGGCATATCTGGCACTGTGGGAGGCACTGTGGGGACATGTGTATCTGCATCGGGGGCATATCTGGCACTGTGGGAGACACTGTGGGGACATGTGTATCTGCATCGGGGGCATATCTGGCACTGTGGGGGCATATCTGGCACTGGGGGCGTATATGTATCTGGCGCTGGGGGCATATATTTATCTGACACTGTGGTGGCACCCATTTTTGGGCATTTTTATATGTATGTGGCACTGTACAACATGACTAAACAGGGTTATGACACAAGGTCACACTCCTACAAACATCATACCGAAAGGTGTGTGCACAAAAATGGGGCGTGATAGTGGCTCTTGCACTTGCCTATGGATCTTTTCTGGCTCTTTGCCTCCGACTGGTTGGCCACCACTGTTCTAGAGTGTAGCCTAAGCGGAGGCTAGTGTGCTTTATGGCAGTGTCAGTTGCATTGGTGGCCTCTTCTCCCCCCACAGTGGCCTGTTGAAATGTAAGGGAATTAAGTAAACTAGAACTGCATCATAGGGCCCGTGGTGATTGGGCAGGAGAATGGGAAGGGACTGGGTGTGGAGTGTCACAGGCATGAACTGCACTCTGAAAGGGCACTTACTGACAGTCATCCATGGCTATCAGTGAGTGCTCTCTCTGGGAAGTGCCTGTGACACTCGGTACCCAGTTTCTTTCCTTTCATCTTCCAGCATTTGGGACTTGGGTTAGTGTACAAAGGAAGCCAATCTCACAGTGGCCCAACTTAAAATGAATAAATGTTATTTGTACAGTCGTATATGCAAATTCTCATTTGTTGTGTATAATTTACCAGGGTAATTACAGAAGGGAGCATAGGATGATCTTTAAATTAATTTAAGTGACCTCACCTTGCCCACAAACCTTCCACATTGCTGGCACTGGGAACCACACAGATACGAAACCCAGCAGCTCTGCTGCAGGACACGCCCCTGAGTGGCAATAGATACGTCCATAGGTGGATCTAGACACGCCCTTTGGGTGTTACATGACACGCCCCCTCAACAGCACGCTACACATTTTGCTACCACTTGCAATCTCCCTGAAACTAGTTTTCAAAAGTAGGCAAGTATGCTCTACACTCCGATGTTAATCCTTGTGAAGCCCAGTGAACCCTGCAGCAGAAACACAGATTTTTAGTACACATGGGAGTACGAATGAGAATAAAGATGGAAATAGGCTACTGCAGCCGCAAAAGCGTCCGGGTCAGAATCACAGCCTATAAATGGAATATAAGTCTCTGGAAAGTATTAGATCATTTGAAACTACAACTAAGCAGATCATTAGCTTGTACCATTTATCTTATACATAGTGGATTGCAAATGTACTGTATGACCTTGAAGGCACGATTACCATATACACTCTTCAATCATCTTCAACCCAGTCACTTTTGGATAAAAATTTGCCACCAAAACAATTTGGACCATCCCATATAGATCCATTGTTACTGGCACATATATCAATTATGTAAAAATTGGTGAGAAAAAAAAACTGCTGGACTGAATGGTCAGCTTTTAACGTGTACAGCCAGCAAAAGATCAAATGGGGTTTCTAACAACAGTTAAAAAGGTAAAACAAAGTTTAACCGTCAGTGATTATAGCAGCATGTGAGTAACAAGCATTAGGTAATGGATTTAGCGGGAGATGTACTAAGTAGTGTACTAATCACTGCTTAGTACATCTCCCCCTCAATGCTGTTTCCGGAAACTAGACCAACACATCGAAAACATAATGAAATAAAGTAGAAGAAACGGTTTACAGTCAAAATTCTATTCTCAAACATATTGAAATGCATAAAGCTGAAACTGCACGAGGCCTCTGGATCTCTCCATTAACAGAAGACATTTGATACATACCATGTAGCTGACTGATACTCTGTGTAGGTTCACGGCCTGGCGATGGAGAGACTGCCTTAGGAACATCTCGTCTTTCATGGCATGAAAGCTTCAATATAAAAAAATAAAATAAAATACATAAATATTGATGTGCACCACATATCAGGCACCAGTCATTCAACAAATATGCATAAACATTGATGTGTGTGGAGAATGAAGGCTAGCCTGTCTGCTAATATCCCACAGCATAGCTACTGTAGCACAAATTGCTGAAGAAGTTAATGCTGGCTATGATAGAAAAGGAGATTTATGGTAGACTTACTATTGTTAAATCATTTTCTGCGAGGTACACTGGATTCCACAGGGAATACATCGGGGTGTACAGTTGGATCTTGATTCGAGGCACCAACAGGCTAAAGCTTTGACTGTTCCCAGGATGCACTGCCCTGCCTCCTCTATAGCCCCACCTCCAGGCACTGGAGCTCAGTTTTGTTAACCAGTCCAATGCAGAAGCAGGTAAGAGAGACGGTAGATGTTAGTCACATAGAACCACATTCTCACGAGAGGAGAAGGGACTAGCGGCTAATGCCATACAAACCCAAAGAAGCTAAGTGAGTCAGGGCGGACGCCCTGTGGAAACCAGTGTACCTCGCTGTCACTGACCTAGGTTGGGGGTGTTGTGAACTCGGGGGTTCTCCCGATGGTAGGGGAGAGGAACCACAGTTGGGTCGGAACAGGGATGGCTTGATATAGGTCTTCCTCATACAGGACTCTGACAGAAAAGCTTGGTGAAAATATTAAAGGACTTTATTGCAGGAAGAGAGCAACACAATGTCACATAACAGAGAAGGAGCGTATGGAGAAATGTCCAGGAAGTACTTGGGAGTGATGGTAAAAGATACTGGTGACTGAAGAACTTGAGAGCGGTGGTTAAAAGACACTGATGATTTGAAGAACTTGAGAGCGGTGGTTAAGACTCTGATGATTTGAAGAACTTGAGAGCGGTGGTTAAAGACACTAATGATTTGAAGAACTTGAGAGCGGTGGTTAAGACTCTGATAATTTGAAGAACTTGAGAGCGGTGGTTAAAGACACTAATGATTTGAAGAACTTGAGAGCGGTGGTTAAAGACATTGATGATTTGAAGAACTTGAGAGCGGTGGTTAAAGACACTGATGATTTGAAGAACTTGAGAGCGGTGGTTAAAGACACTGATGATTTGAAGAACTTGAGAGCGGTGGTTAGAGACACTGATGATTTGAAGAACTTGAGAGCGGTGGTTAAAGACACTGATGATTTGAAGAACTTGAGAGCGGTGGTTAAAGACACTGATGATTTGAAGAACTTGAGAACGGTGGTTATAGACACTGATGATTTGAAGAACTTGAGAGCGGTGGTTAAAGACACTGATGATTTGAAGAACTTGAGAGCGGTGGCTAAAGACACTGAGGATTTGTATAACTTGAGAGCGAGGGTTAAAGACACTGAGGACTTGTATAACTTGAGAGAGAGGGTTAAAGACACTGAGGACTTGTATAACTTGAGAGCGACGTTTAACCTGCAGCCCACGCTGACTCCAAGAAGCACTGGTGACTAGAGCGCAGTGGAACCCAGCAGCGGCTGGGAATGCTGGAAGCTGTGCAACAACTGACACCTGGAAATGCCGGAGACACTGGGGTATGCTACAGAGAGATCCGCCGAGGACAGAAGCACTGGCATCCACTTCAGGGGAAAAGACGATACTCAGGCGCCGAGGCGCTGCCCGGCGTCTGCCTTTGAATCTCCCGCCTTCGCTGGATTGGCGGAACAGTCTGATGACGTCACCTGCTCCCCACCCACGTGATGCCGGGTGTCATGGCGGCGCTCCTGCCCTGGAGAACCGCCGGGAGCCGCGCCAGCCAGGCGCCGGAGCCCGTGGACCAACGAAGGCGGAGGCCGCAACACAGACCAGCAGGCACGCAGGGGTAAGCGCGGTGAACGTCGCCTATGGCGTGTGAAAGTACCCCCTCCTCCAGGAGTGGCCCTCGGACACTTTCCAGGTTTTGTTGGATGTCTGGAATGGAAAACCCGCACCAGTCGGGGAGCCATAACTTCAGTAGCCTTGACCCAGCTCCTCTCCTCGGGGCCAAAACCTTTCCACTCCACCAAATACTGTAGATTCTTGTGAAGATAACGAGAGTCAAGAATAGCTTTGATTTCAAAGTCCGTTCCAGCTTCAGACTCTGCAGAGGTTGGCCTTGGGGACTTTGAATGGAACCGGTTTAAAATAAGGGGGCGAAGGATAGAAACATAAAAGGAGTTTGGTATCCGGAGGTGGGAAGGCAATCCCAATTTGCAGACAACCGGGTTCAGGACTTGTAACACGGGGTAAGGACCAATAAACTTTGGGGCGAACTTCATAGTGGGCACCCTTAACCGGAGGTTGCGGGTGGAAAGCCATACCCTGTCACCAACCTTGTATTGGGGAGCTGCTCGTCGTTTCCTATCCGCAAAGAACTTATAGCGGCCGGAAACTCTCTTGAGATTAGCATGAACTCGACTCCAAATTTGGCTGAAGTGCCGAAGAGTAGAGGCTGCAGCAGGAACCTCCTCCGGAGGACAAATGGGTAATTCAGGAACTTGAGGATGGAACCCATAATTAATGAAAAATGGGGACTCACCAGCCGAAGAGTGGTACAGATGATTATGGCCAAACTCGGCCCATGGCAACAGATCCACTCAATCATCTTGCGAAGGAGAAAGATAAACACGGAGAAAAGTCTCTAAATCTTGATTGACGCGTTCAGTTTGCCCATTGGTTTGTGGATGGTAAGCGGATGAAAACTTGAGTTTTATTTGTAAGGCCGTACAGAGAGCTCTCCAGAATCTTGCAGTGAATTGTACCCCCCGGTCAGAGACGATTTCCTGAGGCAAGCCGTGCAGGCGGAAATGTTCTCGGATAAATAACAAAGCCAACTTGGGAGCTGATGGTAACCCAGTCAAAGGTACAAAATGTGCCATCTTAGAGAAACGGTCGATAATTACCCAGACAGTATTGTGACCCTTGGAGAGTGGCAATTCGGTGACAAAGTCCATAGAGATATGGGTCCAAGGCCTCTGAGGAATGGACAGTGGATGTAATAACCCCGCAGGAGGCAAACGAGGAATTTTGTGCTGAGCACACTGAGGACATGAGTTGACATAATCTTGAATATCCTTCTTCATAGTGTCCCACCAGTAAGGCCTTCGTAGAAACCCCCACATCTTTTGAACTCCAGGATGACCGGAAAACTTGGAAACATGAGCCCACTGCAACAACCTTGGTCGAAATTTAGCTGGCACAGACATTCTCCCAGGAGGAGGACCCAAAGCGGTGGGAGCCGCTGACATAGAAACTGGACTGAGAATCAAAGCCTTCTCAACGGAATACTCCTCATCCGAAGCTGTTAAGGAACGGGATAAAGCATCAGCCTTGGTGTTAAAAGTCCCAGCCCGGTACTTAATAACAAACGAAAACCGGGTAAAGAAGAGCGCCCATCTAGCTTGACGGGGATTCAAGCACTGGGCCATCTTGAAGTACAGCAAATTCTTATGATCAGTGAAAATTGTAATTAGGTGTTTAGCACCTTCCAAAAGATATCTCCATTCCTCCAAGGCAGATTTTATTGCCAAAAGCTCTTTGTCTCCAATGGTGTAATTCTGTTCCGCAGGAGAGAATTTGCGAGAATGGAAACCACATGGATGTAACATCCCATCTGGAGCGTACTGCGAAAGCACGGCACCTATGCCTACCGAGGAAGCATCAACGTCCAAGAAGAATGGTTTTGAAAAATGTGGTTGTTGAAGGACTGGAGCGGACATAAAGGCTGCCTTTAACTGAGCGAACGCTGCTACAGCTTCGGAGGACCAATGACTTAGGTTAGAACCCTTCTTGGTTAGGGCAGTAATGGGTGCCACGATGGTAGAGAATCCCTTTATGAATTTCCGGTAGTAATTTGCAAAGCACAGAAATCGTTGTACCGCTTTCAAGGAAAGAGGCTGAGTCCAGTCCCGGATGGCAGTGAGTTTCTCTGGATCCATACGAAGCTCCGTGCCCGAAATTATGTAACCAAGAAATGGAATAGAAGGAACCTCAAAAGTACATTTGGAAATCTTGCCATAAAGATGATTCTCTCGCAATCGAAGAAGTACCTCTTTGACCTGTATTCTGTGCTCTGTGAGATTTTTAGAAAATATCAGAATGTCATCCAGATATACCACTACACTTAGGTATAGCATATACCGAAAAACTTCGTTAATGAACCCCTGGAAGACGACAGGGGCGTTGCTGAGGCCAAACGGCATTACCAGATACTCGTAATGCCCGTCCCTGGTATTGAAGGCCATCTTCCATTCGTCCCCCTGTCGGATACGTATCAAATTATAAGCTCCCCTTAAATCAAGCTTGGTGAAAACTCGGGCTCCGCGAACTCTATCAAAAAGCTCCGTAATGAGCGTCAAAGGATACTTATTCTTAATGGTGACATCATTTAGACCACGATAGTCAATACATGGTCTCAGCCCTCTGTCCTTCTTCTTCACAAAAAAGAAACCCGCCCCCGCCGGAGAAGTAGAGGGGCGGATGAATCCTTTCGGTAGATTAGACTTGATATAGTCCGACATAGCTTGGGTCTCAGGCAATGATAAGGGATAAGTGCGACCCCGAGGTGGCATTTTCCCCGGAATGAGCTCAATAGGCCAGTCCCAGGGTCTATGCGGTGGTAGCTGATCGGCCGCTTGTTCCGAGAACACGTCAGAAACCCCCCGATAGACCTACGGAATGAGCCCTTCATCTGACTTGGAAGATACACGGAGCGGATAGACTGGGGTGAGACAATTTGAATGACAAAAAGTACTCCAAGATGTTATTTGTGTCGAACTCCAGTCGACGTGATGGTTGTGAAGTTTAAGCCAAGGAAGGCCAAGAACCAGATCGTGGGGCATCTCCCGAATCACTAGGAACTCTAGGTGTTCTTGATGCAGAGCTCCCACTTGCAGTTTGATTGGTACTGTACAACTTGAAATCAGACCGTTAGAAATTTGGGTACCATTGATAGCAGTCAACGTAATAGGTCGTTCGACCGACCGTAGCTGACAACTCAGATCCTGGGCACAGGAAAGGGAAATAAAATTCCCTGCAGCCCCTGAGTCCAGCAGAGCCTTAACGGGTTTGGCTATTGACTCGGAGAACAGAGACACGGAGAGTAAACAGTCCACTGGCGGAGAAGGTTTAGAAGAAACTCCTAGCTCGACTCCTCCGGACCAAGCTAGGACTGGCCGTTTTCCGGGCGAGACTTGCAAAACTTGAGAAAGTGATCCGCAGCTCCACAGTAGAGGCAGAGTCTACCCTCACGACGACGCTGACGTTCTTCTGGGGACAGCCGGGATCGATTAATCTGCATGGGTTCATCAGGACCTGGAATAATCATTTGCTTAGACGGAAGAGATCGGACCCTTGATCGATCTGACCGACTACGTTCGCCACCTCGTTCCTGCAAGCGAAGATCCACCTTTACACAGAGCGAGATCAACTGTTCTAAAGAATCCGGCAAATCTCTAGTGACCAACTCGTCCTTTAGACGATCGGAGAGCCCGTTCCAAAAGGCAGCCCGAAGGGCAGCATTATTCCAGCGCAGTTCTGAGGCTATGGTCCGAAAATTAATCACATACTATCCCACTGAACGAGAGCCTTGTCGGACACGAAGCAAGTCTGCAGAGGCAGTGGTCGTCCTGCCGGGCTCATCAAAGATCCTCCGGAATGACGTAATGAAATTGGTGTAACTAGAAACCAATGGATCAGATCGCTCCCATAACGGAGACACCCAATCCAACACTGAACCCTCGAGCAAAGAAATAATGAATGCCACCTTGGACCGATCAGTAGGGAAGTTATGTGAAAGCAGTTCAAAATGTACCTCGCACTGATTGAGAAAACCACGGCAATTCTTTGGATTCCCATTATAGTGAGAAGGAGTAGGGAGCTGAAGGCGTGACCTGGTTCCAGAGAAGGATGGATTATTACTAGAGACAACCACTGGAGTGGGTACTGGAGCTGGGGCCGGTACTACTGAAGCCAGAGAAGTCTGAATTTGATCCAGCTGGCCAGATAATTCCTGGAGATAATGCATCACCTGGCCCTGTGCTGCTTCCTGACTTTGTACTCGAGAAATCAAGTCCTGGATGGTACTTGCCTCTGGGCTCCGATCCCCCGGGTCCATGAGGCCTGAGTATACTGTCACTGACCTAGGTTGGGGGTGTTGTGAACTTGGGGGTTCTCCCGATGGTAGGGGAGAGGAACCACAGTTGGGTCGGAACAGGGATGGCTTGATATAGGTCTTCCTCATACAGGACTCTGACAGAAAAGCTTGGTGAAAATATTAAAAGACTTTATTGCAGAAAGAGAGCAACACAATGTCACATAACAGAGAAGGAGCGTATGGAGAAATGTCCAGGAAGTACTTGGGAGTGATGGTAAAAGATACTGGTGACTGAAGAACTTGAGAGCGGTGGTTAAAGACACTAATGATTTGAAGAACTTGAGAGCGGTGGTTAAAGACAATGATGATTTGAAGAACTTGAGAGCGGTGGTTAGAGACACTGATGATTTGAAGAATTTGAGAGCGGTGGTTAAAGACACTGATGATTTGAAGAACTTGAGAGCGGTGGTTAAAGACACTGATGATTTGAAGAACTTGAGAGCGGTGGTTAAAGACACTGATGATTTGAAGAACTTGAGAGCGGTGGTTAAAGACACTGATGATTTGAAGAACTTGAGAGCGGTGGTTAAAGACACTGATGATTTGAAGAACTTGAAAGCGGTGGCTAAAGACACTTAGGATTTGTATAACTTGAGAGCGAGGGTTAAAGACACTGAGGACTTGTATAACTTGAGAGCGAGGGTTAAAGACACTGAGGACTTGTATAACTTGAGAGCGAGGTTTAACCTGCAGCCCACGCTGACTCCAAGAAGCACTGGTGACTAGAGCGCAGTGGAACCCAGCAGCGGCTGGGAATGCTGGAAGCTGTGCAACAACTGACACCTGGAAATGCTGGAGACACTGGGGTATGCTGCAGAGAGATCCGCCGAGGACAGAAGCACTGGCATCCACTTCAGGGGAAAAGACGATACTCAGGCGCTGAGGAGCTGCCCGGCGTCTGCCTTTGAATCTCCCGCCTCCGCTGGATTGGCGGAACAGTCTGATGACGTCACCTGCTCCCCGCCCACGTGATGCCGGGTGTCATGGCGGCGCCCCTGCCCTGGAGAACCGCCGGGAGCCGCGCCAGCCAGGTGCCGGAGCCCGTGGACCAACGAAGGCGGAGGCCGCAACACAGACCAGCAGGCACGCAGGGGTAAGCGCGGTGAACGCCGCCTATGGCGTGTGACACTCGCAGAAAAAGATTTAACAATGGTAAGTCTGTAATAAATCTCCTTTTCTACAGCGGGGTACACTGGTATTCCACAGGGAATAACATTTGGGATGTCCTAAAGCAGTTCCTCATGGAAGGGGATGCACAGTAGCGGGCACAAGAACCAAAGGAAGCATCCTGGGAGGCGGAAGTATCAAAGGCATAGAACCTGATGAACGTGTTCACTGAGTACCACGTAGCCGCCTTGCACAATTGTTCTGCGGATGCGCTATTGCGGGCCGCCCAAGAAGGTCCAACAGACCGAGTAGAATGGGCCTTGATAGCAGCAGGAGCTGGGAGTCCAGCCTGCGCATAAGCTTGTGCAATCACCATTCTAATCCATCTGGCAAATGTTTGATTATTCGCAGGCCAGCCACGTTTGTAAAAACCAAAAAGTACAAAAAGGGAATCTGACCTCCTGAGAGAGGCAGTCCTTTCCACATCAATACGGAGAGCCCGTACCACATCCAAAGATCGCTCTTTGGAGGCCAAACCAGAAAAGATGAAGGCCGGAACCACAATCTCCGGGTTAAGGTGAAAAGATGATACCACCACATAACCTGGGCGAGTTAGAAGAACTGCCCAGTCACGGTGCAAAATCAGAAAGGGTGGATGACAGAACAAAGCGCCTAAGTCCGACACCCTCCTAGCGGAGGCAATAGCCAACAGAAAAAATAAGATTTTACTTACCGGTAAATCTATTTCTCGTAGTCCGTAGTGGATGCTGGGGACTCCGTAAGGACCATGGGGAATAGACGGGCTCCGCAGGAGACATGGGCACTTTAAGAAAGAATTTAGATTCTGGTGTGCTCTGGCTCCTCCCTCTATGTCCCTCCTCCAGACCTCAGTTAGAGAAACTGTGCCCGGAAGAGCTGACAGTACAAGGAAAGGATTTTGGGAATCCAGGGTAAGACTCATACCAGCCACACCAATCACACCGTATAACTTGTGATAACTTTACCCAGTTAACAGTATGAACAATCACAGAGCATCAGATAAACTCTGATGAAACTATAACATAACCCTTATTTAAGCAATAACTATATACAAGCATTGCAGAAGAAGTCCGCACTTGGGACGGGCGCCCAGCATCCACTACGGACTACGAGAAATAGATTTACCGGTAAGTAAAATCTTATTTTCTCTAACGTCCTAGTGGATGCTGGGGACTCCGTAAGGACCATGGGGATTATACCAAAGCTCCTAAACGGGCGGGAGAGTGCGGATGACTCTGCAGCACCGAATGAGCAAACACAAGGTCCTCCTCAGCCAGGGTATAAAACTTGTAGAACTTTGCAAAGGTGTTTGAACCTGACCAAGTAGCCGCTCGGCAAAGCTGTAATGCCGAGACCCCTCGGGCAGCCGCCCAAGAAGAGCCCACCTTCCTTGTGGAATGGGCCTTAACTGATTTAGGCAGCGGCAACCCAGCCACAGAATGAGCCTGCTGAATCGTGTTACAGATCCAGCGAGCAATAGTTTGCCTTGAAGCAGGCGCCCCAAGCTTGTTGGAAGCATACAGGATAAACAAAGCTTGTGTTTTCCTGACCTTAGCCGTTCTGGCTACATAAACCTTCAAAGCCCCGACTACATCCAGTGACTCGGAATCCTCCAAGTCAGTAGTAGCCACAGGCACCACAATAGGTTGGTTTATATGAAAGGATGAAACCACTTTCGGCAGAAATTGTGGGCGGGTCCGCAATTCTGCTCTATCCGCATGGAAAACCAGATAAGGGCTTTTATGTGACAAAGCCGCCAATTCTGACACACGCCTAGCCGAAGCCAAGGCTAATAGCATGACCACCTTCCACTTGAGATATTTTACTTCCACCGTTTTGAGTGGTTCAAACCAGTGTGATTTCAGGAAACTCAACACCACGTTAAGATCCCAAGGTGCCACTGGAGGCACAAAAGGGGGCTGAATATGCAGCACTCCCTTTACAAACGTCTGAACTTCAGGCAGAGAAGCCAGTTCTTTTTGAAAGAAAATGGATAAGGCCGAAATCTGAACCTTAATGGAACCCAATTTAAGGCCCAAAGTCACTCCCGACAGTAGGAAGTGAAGGAAAAGGCCCAGCTGGAATTCCTCCGTAGGGGCATTCCTGGCCTCACACCAAGCCACATATTTTCGCCATATACGGTGATAATGTTGAGCCGTCACATCCCTCCTAGCCTCTATCAGCGTAGGAATGACCTTATCCGGAATGCCTTTTTCCGCTAGGATCCGGCGTTCAACCGCCATGCCGTCAAACGCAGCCGCGGTAAGTCTTGGAACAGACAGGGCCCCTGTTGCACAAGTCGGGTCCTCTGTGAGCATTTCTTGCAGATCTGGATACCAAGTCCTTCTTGGCCAATCCGGAACAAAGAGTATTGTTCTCACTCCTCTTTTCCTTATGATTCTCAGCACCTTGGGTATGAGAGGAAGAGGAGGAAACACATAGACCGACGGGAACACCCACGGTGTCACCAGTGCGTCCACAGCTATCGCCTGAGGGTCTCTTGACCTGGCGCAATATCTCTGCAGATTTTTGTTGAGGCGGGATGCCATCATGTCCACCTGTGGCAGTTCCCACTGACTTGCAATCTGCATGAAGACTTCTTGATGAAGTCCCCACTCTCCCGGGTGGAGGTCGTGCCTGCTGAGGAAGTCTGCTTCCCAGTTGTCCACTCCCGGAATGAACACTGCTGACAGTGCGCTTACGTGATTCTCCGCCCAGCGAAGAATTCTGGTGGCTTCTACCATCGCCACCCTGCTCCTTGTGCCGCCTTGGCGGTTTACATGAGCCACTGCGGTGATATTATCTGACTGAATCAGAACCGGTTGGTCGCGAAGCAGGGACTCCAATTGACGTAGGGCGTTGTATATGGCCCTTAGTTCCAGGATGTTGATGTGAAGGCAAGTCTCCTGACTTGACCACAGCCCTTGGAAATTTCTTCCCTGTGTGACTGCCCCCCACCTTCGGAGGCTTGCATCCGTGGTCACCAGGACCCAGTCCTGAATGCCGAATCTGCGACCTTCGAGAAGGTGAGCACTCTGCAGCCACCACAGGAGAGACACCCTGGCCCTGGGGGATAGGGTGATTAACCGATGCATCTGAAGATGTGATCCGGACCACTTGTCCAGTAAGTCCCATTGGAAGGTCCTCGCATGGAACCTGCCGAAGGGAATGGCCTCGTATGATGCCACCATTCTTCCCAGTACTCGAGTGCAGTGATGCACTGACACCTGTTTTGGTTTTAATAGATTCCTGACCCGTGTCACGAGCTCCTGAGCTCTCTCTATCGGGAGATAAACCCTTTTCTGGTCTGTGTTTAGGATCATGCCTAGGAGAGGCAGATGAGCTGTAGGAACCAACTGCGACTTTGGAATATATAGAATCCAGCCGTGTTGCCGTTACACTTCCAGAGAAAGTGATACGCTGTTCAGCAACTGCTCTCTTGATCTCGCTTTTATGAGGAGATCGTCCAAGTACGTGATAATAGTGACACCTTGCTTCCGCAGGAGCACCATTATTTCCGCCATTACCTTGGTGAATATTCTCGGGGCCGTGGAGAGACCAAACGGCAACGTCTGAAATTGGTAATGACAATCCCGTACCGCAATTCTGAGGTACGCCTGATGAGGTGGATAAATGGGGACATGAAGGTATGCATCCTTTATGTCCAGAGTCACCATAAAATCTCCCCCTTTCAGGCTTGCAATGACCGCTCTTAGCGATTCCATCTTGAACTTGAACCTTTTCAGGTATATGTTCAGGGATTTTAAATTCAATATGGGTCTGACCGAACCGTCTAGTTTCGGGACTACAACATGGTCGAATAATAACCCCCTCCTTGTTGAAGGAGGGGAACCTTGACCACCACCTGTTGAAGATACAATTTGTGAATTGCAGTTAACACTGTTTCCCTCTCGTGGGGGGAAGCCGGCAGGGCCGTCGGTGAGGGGGCATCTTCTCAAAGTCCAGCTTGTATCCCTGAGACACAATATCTATTGCCCAGGGATCTAACAGGGAGTGAACCCACTTGTGGCTGAACTTACGAAGGCGTGCCCCCACCGGGCCTAGCTCCGCCTGTGGAGCCCCAGCGACATGCGGTGGATTTTGTAGAGGCCGGGGAGGACTTCTGTTCCTGGGAACTAGCTGTGTTGTGCAGCTTCTTTCCTCTGCCCCCGCCTCTGGCAAGAAAGGACGCACCTCGGACTTTCTTGTTTCTTTGTTCGAAAGGCTGCATTTGATAATGTCGTGCTTTCCTAGGCTGTGCAGGAATATAAGGCAAAATATCAGAATTACCAGCTATAGCTGTGGAGACCAGGTCCGAGAACCCTTCTCCACACAATCCTCAGCCTTCCATATGTCTCTTAAGTCGGCATCATCTGTCCATTGCATATTCTACAGGACACGTCAAGCAGAAATCGACATAGCTTTGACTCTAGGACCCAGTATACTCATGTCTCTTTGGGCATGTTTTATATATATATATCTCTTAAGACAGCATCTTTAATATATATATCTCTCTCTATATCTCTCTCTCTCTCTCTATATATATATATATACATACATACTAGGGTCTCAATCTCTGCTGATAAGGTACCTGTCCACGCTGCCACAGCGCTATAAACCCATGCCGACACAATCGCCGGTCTGAGTAGTGTACCAGAATGTGCACGCTATCTGCAGGTTCCCTGAGAATAGCTGTTACGTCAGGGCTACCTTTTGGGCAAACGTGACACCCTAGGGGAAGATTCTCATCATATCCTGGCCCTAGTGGGGAACGGATACTGCCTGAGAATTCTTTGTGGGAAACTGCAGTCTCTTGTCTGGAGATTCCCGCTCTTTTTCATCATGAGAGGAGGGAAATTTACCTCAGCTTTCTTCCCCTTAAACATGTGTACCCTTGTGTCAGGGACAGATGAGTCATCAGTGATATGCAAATCATCTTTTATTACAATAATCATATATTGAATACTTTTCTGCCATTTTGGCTGTAACTTTGCATTATCGTAGTCGACACTGGAGTCAAACTCCGTGTCGATATCAGTGTCTATTATTTTGGATAGTGAGCATTGAGAGACTCTGAAGGTCTCTGCGACATAGGGACAGACATGGGTAGATTTCCTGTCTGTTCTCTAATCTTTTGTGCAATAAATTCACCTTAG
Organism: Pseudophryne corroboree; assembly: GCF_028390025.1. Lineage (NCBI taxonomy): Eukaryota > Metazoa > Chordata > Amphibia > Anura > Myobatrachidae > Pseudophryne > Pseudophryne corroboree. The sequence goes on from NC_086448.1 coordinate 115,421,390, forward strand.
CACTTAATTACACATATCCAAACATGTGTCGGCGTTGTCGACGGAGACACCCTCTCACACACATATTTGCTCCATCTCCTCCTTAGGGGAGCCTTTTACCTCAGACATGTCGACACACACGTACCGACACCACACACTCAGGGAATGCTCATCTGAAGACAATGCCCCCATAAGGCCCTTTGGAGAGACAGAGAGAGAGTATGCCAGCACACACCTCAGCGCTATTAACCCAGGAATAACACAGTAACTTAATGTTAACCCAGTAGCTGCTGTTTATATTGATTTTTGCGCCTAATTATGTGCCCCCCCTCTCTTTTTACCCTCTTCTACCGTGTAACTGCAGGGGAGAGACTGGGGAGCTTCCTCTCAGCGGTGCTGTGGTGAAAAAACATGGCGCTGGTGAGTGCTGAGGAAGAAGCCCCGCCCCCTCGACGGCGGGCTTCTGTCCCGCTTTCATGTACAATTTTGGCGGGGGCTCAGCCATATATACAGTGCCCAACTGTATATTATGCAAACTTTTGCCAAAGAGGTCTCTAATTGCTGCCCAGGGCGCCCCCCCCCCCCCCTGCGCCCTGCACCCTTACAGTGACCGGAGTATGTGGGAGTAGTGTGGGAGCAATGGCGCACAGCTGCAGTGCTGTGCGCTACCTCATATGAAAACTGGAGTCTTCTGCCGCCGATTTCGAAGTCTTCTTGCTTCTTTCACCCGGCTTCTGTCTTCCGGCTCTGCGAGGGGGGCGGCGGCGCGGCTCCGGGATCGGACGACAAAGGGTGAGATCCTGTGTACGATCCCTCTGGAGCTAATGGTGTCCAGTAGCCTAAGAAGCAGGACCTATCTTCAGAGAGTAGGGCTGCTTCTCTCCCCTCAGTCCCACGATGCAGGGAGTCTGTTGCCAGCAGAGCTCCCTGAAAATAAAAAACCTAACAAAATACTTTCTTATAGCAAGCTCAGGAGAGCTCACTAAGTAGCACCCAGCTCGTCCGGGCACAGATTCAAACTGAGGTCTGGAGGAGGGACATAGAGGGAGGAGCCAGAGCACACCAGAATCTAAATTCTTTCTTAAAGTGCCCATGTCTCCTGCGGAGCCCGTCTATTCCCCATGGTCCTTACGGAGTCCCCAGCATCCACTAGGACGTTAGAGAAATGACCTTAAGCGTAAGGCATTTAAGGTCCACAGACTCAAGAGGTTCAAATGGAGACTCTTGTAGGGCATTCAGAACGACAGACAGATCCCATGGAGCCACAGGAGGGACATAGGGAGGCTGAATCTGTAAAACACCCTGGGGTAAATTTACTAAAGTTTCTAAAGCAGAGAATTGGTGATGTTGCCCATAGCAACCAATCAGATGTTATATATCATTTTCTAAAAGGCAACGGAGAAATGATAGACAGCATGTGATTGGTTGCTATGGGCAACATAACCAATTCTCTGTTTTAGAAGCTTTAGTAAATGTATCTCCCTGAGTGAAAGTGTGAACGTCAGGAAGAGACGCAATTTTTATCTGAAACCACACCGACAAGACCTTGAGAGAGGCCAGACAAAAGCCTAAATCTAGGCCTTGTTGTAGAAAAGCCAAGAACCTGGAAGTTCTGAAAGTATATGCATCATAATTCTTACCAGCACACGAGGTGAAGTAAGAATTCCAGACCCCGTAAAAAATCAGAGCTGAAGCCGGTTTACAGGCTTTCAACATAGTTTGGATGACCACCTCAGAGAATCCTTTAGCTCTCAGGAGTGATGCTTCAAGAGCCACGCCGTCAAAGCCAGTCTGGCCAGGTCCGTGTAGACACAAGGGCCCTGAACGAGGAAGTCTGGGCATTGAGGAAGTAGAAGAGGACACTCTATCGAGAGACCCTGCAGGTCTGAGAACCAATGCCGTCTGGGCCATGCTGGAGTGACTAGCAGTAGTATTCCTTCTTCTTGCTTGAACTTCCGTAGTACCCTGGGCAGGAGTGACACTGGAGGGAACACATATGGCAGCCGAAAGTTCCATGGAATTGCCAGTGCATCCACGAACGCTACTTGAGGATCCCTTGTCCTTGCTCCGAAGACCAGAACCTTGCGATTGTGTCAAGACTCCATCAGGACTACATCTGGTAGGCCCCACTTGTCCACTAGGAGTTGAAAGACTTCTGGATGAAGACTCCACTCTCCAGCGTGTACGTCCAGACGACTGAGGAAGTCCGCTTCCCAGTTGAGGACTCCCGGAATGAACACTGCCGATATTGCTGGCAGATGGCGTTCCGCCCATTGAAGGATTTTTGACACTTCCATCATTGCCATGCGGCTTCGAGTACCGCCTTGATGATTTATGTACGCCACCTTGATGGCATTGTCTGATTGTACTTGAACAGGACTGTTCTGTACCAGAGGCAGGGCAAGTGTCAACGCATTGAACACTGCCCGTAGTTCCAGAATGTTTATCGGGAGGAGAGATTCCTCCTTGGTCCATCAACCCTGGTGAGTGTTGCGCCAACACCGCACCCCAACCCCCTAGACTGGTGTCCGTTGTCAGTAGGACCCAGTTGGAGATCCAGAAGTAACTGTCCCCGCTTAACTGTTGGTCCTGTAGCCACCAGCTCAGTGACCGACGTACCTCCGGATTTAAGGAAATCATTTTAGACATGATCCGATGGGGCAATCCATCCTACCTGGCAAGGATTAACCTCTGCAAAGGGCGGGAATGAAATTGAGTGTACTCTACCATGTCGAAAGCCGACACCATGAGGCCTAGTACTTGCATCGCCGAGTGTATCGACACACTCGGGCGAGAGAGGAAGTATCTGATCTTGTCCTGAAGTTTCAGGACCTTCTCCGGAGACAGAAACAGTCTTTGGCTGTGTGTGTCCAGCAGTAACCACAGGTGCACCATGCTCCGAGCAGGGACCAGCGAGTACTTCTTCCAATTGATGAGCCACCCGTGGGCTTGTATGAATTGGACCGACATCTCCAATTGACTGAGGAGGACATCTTGGGAGTTCGCCAGAATCAACAAGTCGTCCAGATACAGCAGGATCCTGATTCCCTGATGACGGAGGAAAGCTGTCATCACGGCCATGACCTTGGTGAGAATCCGAGGTGCCGTGGCCAATCCAAATGGCAGAGCATAGAATTGAAAAGGAAGGTTGCCAATAGCAAACCGCAGATATTGCTGATGCGAAATGGCAACATGTATGTGCAGGTAAGCATCCCGTATGTCCAGGGATACAACATAGTCCTCGGGTTCCATGGCAGCACAATAGAGCGCAGGGTTTCCATACAGAATTTTGACACTCTCACCAACTTTTGAATGATTTGAGGTTGAGGATAGGCCGGAAAGACACATTTGGTTTCGGAACTAGAAACAGGGTAGAATAGTAGCCCCTGCCTCTCTGGGACAGAGATACTAGCACTACCACTCCTGTTTCCAGGAGGGATTGTACAACCAGTTGTAGAGCTTGCGCTTTCAACGGATCCGAGGGGATAACCGTTGGACAGAACAGGCAAAGGGGACGTCTCTTGAAAGAGATTGCGTACCCGTGAGAGACAACTTCCAGCACCCAGGCATCTGAAGTGGTCTTTAACAGGCCTGGGTGAACTGCAGAAGTCGGCCTCCAACCCTTGGGTCCCCCAGGGGAAGGCCCACCCCGTCATGCAGCAGGCTTTTCTTGTTTGGAAGCAGGCTGTCGGGCTACACAGGATTGTTTAAATTTGGGCTTAGTGGTTTTGGAAGTACAAGCCTGTCTCGGGTACGCCTAACCTTTTGTTTTACCTGGAGGTCGAAAGGAACGAAAAGTGGTACGCTCCGCCTTTGGTGCAGAAGGACAAGTACTTGGGAGAAACGCAGTCTTAGCTGTCGCCAAGTCAGTCACAATCTTGTTCAGATCCTCCCCAAATAGTATGTCTCCCTTAAAAGGAAGCACCTCCAAGGTCTTTTTGGAGTCCAGGTCCACTTTCCAGGACCTCAAACACAGAATCCGGCGAGCCAAGATAGACGCAGTAGACGCCTTGGCCGCTATGACCCCTGCATCAGAGGCCGCCTCCTGAATATAGTGAGAGGCTGTGGTAATATACGACAGATATTGTCTGGCAGTGTCAGAAAAATCCTGAGGCAGCTCATCCTCAATTGCCTGAACCCATGCTTCAATTCCTTTTGCAGCCCAAGAGGTAGCCATAGTGGGTCTATGTACAGAACCGGTAAGAGTATAAATAGACTTCAGGCATCCCTCCACACGCTTATCAGTCGGTTCCTTCAGTGAGGTGACCGAGTAGATGACACCACAAGACGGGCGACATGAGAGTCCACCGGCGGTGGAGTTTCCCACTTGTTACTCAACTCCGCAAGAATAGGATAATGAGCTAGCATCTTTTTAGACAGGGAAAATTTCTTTCCTGGAGATGACCAGGATTCCTGACATATGTCAATTAAAAGGTCAGAATGTGGTAAAATTACTTTAGCAACCTTCTGATGTTTGAACTTATCAGGTTTCTTAGACATAGCAGGGGGCTCAATGTCATCATCAATTTGGAGAATCAGCTTGATAGCCTCCACTAGGTCAGGAACATCAACCTGGGTTGTAGATTCCTAATCAGAAGCAAATGTATCAGTGTCTGGCGGATCAGTATATTCCCCATCCTCGTTGGAAGAATTATCCGAAATATTAGTGGATTGTGAGGAAGAAATGGCCCGCTTAGATGACCCCTTGGCTCCAGAAGGGTGTGGGGTAGACTTTTGTCTAATCAAAGATTGGTTTAATTGTTGTAACTGGGTAGACAGAGTATCCGACCATGGCGGATTAACTACAGGAACAATATGTGACTGTAATGGCACAAGAGGTCCTACAGGGGGCGTAAGACGTGTTACAAGTGTAGTCAGCATATTTGAAAATGCTGCCCGAGGTGAGTCCTGATTGGCCACAGATGCCGCAGGCGGACTGGGAGATGTATGGCACCCAGCGCCTGAACCAGCAGCTAACACTTCCCCCACTGGTAAATCCGTGGTGGCATCACTGCATGATGCATGAGCGTCCGCGGATGTCCCGCCCTGTGTAGCAGACATTATACGGGATATAGCCTTAGGGCGTAGCAGTACAAAATAGCCAGACAAACACAATACCAGCAAATAATCCCCTGTTATGTGACAGTAACACAACACAAACAGAGGATTTAAGTTGTGGGGTGACTGAAAAACACAGTGAGAAATACAAAACATTATACCCTGTGTAGCACTATATATTATATGAGACCCTGACGCACCTAGCCCCCAGGGTACAGAATATAGTGATAGCAATACGTGTGATACACAAGAATGGAATCCACACAGCTACAGGCACACTCAGTCACAGGTACAATGCAGGAATTATTACAGATAAACAAAAAAACTGCACTGGACTAGTAAATTACATATAGATATGTATGTATACAGATATAACAATGCACAGTAAACACTAGATGTATATCACAGAATATTTGTACTAAATATGTATGAATACTTAAGTGTCTGTAGAAGCACAGCGCTGATGATACAGGCGGATTTACAGAGGAGCCCAGCAGTCCCGGAGATCAGCCCAGCTATGTAATGGCGCCAAAATCTCTGTCAGGGAGTGAGGGAGAGAGAACTGCAGCTCCAGGGCAGGAACACCATCAGTAGATGGCGCCCAGAGCTGGGGGAGGGACTACAGGTCAGCGCCTTATCCCCTCTGCTGGACTTCACCACCGGGTACTGTGGAGCCTTTTGTAAATGGATTTTAGTAAATCCGACCTGTGCACCCTGCCCTGGTGGATATAGTGGGGTCCCCGTGCGGCACAGTGTCCAGGCCAGCGGCGCGGTCCCAGGATCGTGATTTACCGGCGGGACCCACCTGGGGGAGCCTCTTACCGCTTCCCTTTAGTGCAGCCACGCGATCCTGGAGAATGGCAGCGGTGGTGTGCCTGAAAACTGGGGCGTCTCCGCTGCAAGTACCCGGGAACCCGGCTGCGGAAGTATGCAGCGCCGCTGAGGGGGGTGAAGGAGCCACAGCACAGCATGTCATAAAGACATAGAAAGTGCTGCGGCCCTTGAAGTCTGCTAAAAAGCTCTTTTCAGGGCTGCCTAGAGCAGCCCCACCTGCTACAAACTGAGCTCCAGTGCCTGGAGGCGGGGCTATACAGGAGACGGTGCAGTGCAACATGGGAACAGTTAAAGCTTTAGCCTGTTGGTGCCTCAGATCAAGATCCAACTCTACACCCCCGATGTTATTCCCTGTGGAATACCAGTGTACCCCGCTGCAGAAAGGTTACAGAACACACAGTGTATGGCAGCTTGCTGTGTAGCTGCAGACTGGTCAGACAGCCCAAGCTAAGAAAGCTTGTAAGCATCAGAACTGGACCATGGAGCAAAGGAAGAAGGTAGCCTGGTCTGATGAATCAAGTTCACGTTTACATCATGTGGATGGCCAGGCGCCAGGGGGAGAGATGGCATAAGGATGCACTATGAGAAGAAGGCAAGCTGGCAGAGGCAGGGTGATGCTCTGGGCAATGTTCTGTTGGGAAACCTTGGCTCCTGGCATTCATATGGATGTCACCTTGATACGTACCACCTACCTTATTTTATTATTTATTTATTACCAGTTACATTCATACTAGGGTTAATTTTGTTGTGATCCAATTAACCTACCAGCATATTTTTGGATTGTGGGAGGAAACCAGAGCACCCTGAGGAAACCCACGCAAGTACAGGGAGAATATACAATCTCCGCACAGGTAGAGCCATGGTGGGAATTGAACCCATGACCTCAGTGCTGTGAAGCAGTAATGCTAACCATTACACCATCTGTACTACCTAAACATTACTGCAGACCAAGTGTACCCCATTCATGGCAGTGGTATTCACTGATGGCAGTGGCCTCTTTCTGCAGTATAATGTGCTCTGCCACACTGCAAACATTGTTGAGGAATGGTTTGGGGAGCATGACAAAGAGTTCAAGGTGTTGACTTGGCCTCCAAATTTCCCAGATTGAGCATCTGTGGGATGTGCTAGAAAAACAAGTCGGAGCCATGGAGGCCCCAACTCGCAACTAACAGGATTTAAAGGATCTGCTACTAACGTCTTGGTGACAGATACCACAGGACACCTTCACAGGTCCTGAGGAGCCCATGCCTCGAGGGGTGACAACTGCACTGGCAGCACGAGGGGAACCCACACAATATTAGGCAGGTGAGTGTACGTATGTGAGTTTGTTTGTACTGTATAATATATATATATATATGATGCAGAAATGCCCGGCACTCCCACCCACACGTAGTAGATCCGGGTGCCCTCCGCAACCGATGATGCAGTAAATAGTGGAAAGAAGGCAGCGGCACTCCGTCAACATAAAAGATCAAACGTGTTGTTATGTGACCACTGTTATTTTTGCTTCAATACACGTTTGATCTTTTATGTTGACGGAGTGCCGCTGCCTTCTTTCCACTATATATATATATATATATATATATATATATATAAAGAAAAGATATGGGCATCAGCGACCATTGGTGTCAGGTGTAAAGTAACATATAATATTAATCCAAATCTCTCAATAAAATATATATATATTTATTCTACATAAAACAAGAATTACTAGCTGGAGCAGACAAATAATGAATCAAACACATCTGTTTAGATCCAATACAAGTAATAAAAAGATATATAAAGATATATCTTGATGAAGTCCTGACGGACGAAACGCGTTGGTTACTCCATGATCGCTCCCTAGACTGACATCCATATATAAATTAAGAGCTTATTCTATGCACTTTATACACATTTTTTACTCTCTATTTTTTAAACATTCTATATCTTTTTATATTTTTATTACTTGTATTGGATCTAAACAAATGTGTTTGATTCATTATTTGTCTGCTCCAGATATTAATTCTTGTCTTATGTAGAATAAATGTATATATATTTTATTGAGAGATTTGGATTAATACTATATGTTCCTTTACACCTGACACCAATGTTCGATCGCTGATGCCCATATCTTTTCTTTCCATGTTAAAACCGCAGCAGCTTACCGCTGCTGATTAATTTGATGGCCTGCTGACACCCTTCGTACCAAGGGAGTGTCATTTTTGGACAATTTAGTTATATATTATTAAGTAAGTGTATCACAAGTGGTGCTGGTTTCTTGCTTTATTCATATATATATATATATATATATATATATTAAGGCTGGGCAAGTTAACGCGATAATATCGCGTTAACGCATTAACTAATTAACGGGTGACAATTATTTTAACGCTGCGCACCGGCAGCTGCCTTGGAAGGATAGAGGCTAAGCCGCGGCGCTATTCTAACTACTGATTGGCTGCCAGCCCGTGACCTCCGATTGGCTCACGGACGGCATTGTAGTTAGAATAGCGTTGCAGCTCTGTTCCTCCATGCCGTGGCTGCCTGGCAGTTCGCAGGCAGCTGGCCCTGTCCCGATCTTTGCTGCTGCCTCCCGGGTCCCCTCAAAATGTAAGTTTTGTAGAATGCAGGGGGAAGGAATGGGCAGCAGTGCAAGTACGCGGGAACTTAGATATCTGGCACTGGGGGGGGGGGGGGGGGGGGGGGAATGTATACCTGGCACTGGAGCATATCTGGCACTGGGGGGACTTGTGTACCTGGCACTGGGGTATATCTGGCACTGGGGGCATATCTGGCCCTGGGGGGATATCTGGCACTGGGGGGCATGTATACCTGGCACTGGGGGCTTATCTGGCACTGGGGATATCTGGCCCTGGGGGGACTTGTCTACCTGGCACTGGGGGATATCTGGCACTGGGGGCATATCTGGCACTGGGGGGACATGTGTATCTGGCACTGGGGGCATATCTGGCCCTAGGGGGATATCTGGCACTGGGGGACGTGTATACCTGGCACTGGGGGTATATCTGTCACTGGGGGGCATGTATACCTGGCACTGGGGGTACATCTGTCACTGGGGGGCATGTATACCTGGCCCTGGGGGCTTATCTGGCACTGGGGGATATCTGGCACTGGGGGGACATGTGTGGTGCATACAGTAGTTAGCTGCAGGCAGCCATGGAGACCGTGACAGCGCCGGTGCCATTTCAAGTGTATTGCTGGCCACCAGCGAGCCAATCGGAACTCGAGAGTACTGGCAGCCAACCAGGAGCGCAATACACTACTTTTGAATTCATTATTGAATCTTGCGCATAACAATGCGATTAATCGCGATTAATCTGAGAAAATCATGCGATTAATCGCGATTCGAAATTTTGCCCACCACTAATATATATATATATATATATATATATATAGTTAATGTCCCGGCAGTCATAATAACGATGCCGGGATCCCGACCGCCAAGAATGCAGACAGCTGCGCCAGGGCTATTCCTACTTGTGGGTGTCCATGACACCCATAGAGTGGGAATAGAACCTGTGTCCCCTAGATATGCCATCATAATCAGAGCCTCCTCGTCACACTGCCCCTAAACCCCCTTTACCTGCAGGAGCTGCCAAATCACCTGGCCAACTGCAATAAATATAGCCTAATCAGTGGTTATACAGTAGATATAGGAGGATCTGTCCCCAGTGTGTAAGTTATGCTGCATAGTTCCAGGTGTGGATTTCTGATAAGAAATATAGAAACACCAATATATCAGGCCTGTGTGTAATGGGGATGCAGGGGGCTCCTCTTCGTACATGTTACATCCATCTCTGGGGTAAATGTATGATGTGTCGTTATGAGGGAGAAGCGGTATCAGCGCACGTTATGTGTGCTATACAGCTTCTCTGCTATGTATGATGGCAGCAGTGTGTGCACAGTGACAGGGGAGATATGTGAGAGCAACACCTGCTGGTATCGATATCGACAGCTGCATGGTGTCGAAGCCCTATTTTCACCGCAGGGACAGAGCTGTCCCTGGCTGGGGCGGGTGCCAGCTAGGACTGCGCAGGGGATATAGCGTGAGTAGCGAGATCCGCACATGTGCAGTGCAGTCGTCCGGGCAGGGAGACACAGAGCGTCAGCACTTAGCTGATGCGATGTTTGCTCAGGGGGGCATCGCCGGAGGGGGGGGGTTCACCCCTCCTGCTTTGGCAGACAAGATATTTGTACATCTTGTCGATGTCCCTTCGTAATGAGGCGAAGCAGGAAGCGTTACGGCGGCACGATCTGTGCCACTATAATACATTTAACTTTCTGTGCAGGAGCATTGCATGCATGGAAATAAATGCAGTTATTCTCCCTTATGCTAAATTTCATGCAAATGTGTGGCTACACCACCCCCATCCATCCGCTCGCTCGCTGAAGTAGCTTTCATCACTATCAACATTTATATGGGCCAGACATATTCTTGGTGCAAGAGATCAGACAGAACTAAAGTACACTCAACTCTGCATATCCTACAATTCCTCCTACATGCCCATAACATTTACTACAGCCTACACGAGAGTTCCAACTGCCACCCAGGTACATCCATTCAGCTGCAAGCGGAGATAAGTACTCAGCTTTGCTCATAGTTGCAGGTGCAGAGCTATGGAACATGCACAGACTAAAAATCACATTATCCATCCACCGAACATAGTTGCGTATTACTCTGAATAAGCCCCTGGATGAGGAAGGATGATATTTGGTTTGGAGATGTTGATCATTAGGTATCATAGGGAAACCCACATTAGATGAAGGTATGAGACTGGAGTAGCTGAAGTATAGCTTAGAAGTAGCTGAATGAGCGCCTTTCACAACAGATGTACAGCAAGAAAAGCAGTTGTTGCTCGTTAGCCTCCATGTCTGAGAGGTGAATACATGATATCAACAATTCAGTGTTGTTTGAAGAATAAATGCCAGTGTATAGCCTGCAAGTAATGAGGACCCTTCTGGGTTGAATCTTACATTTTTTAAACTATCAATTAACACACTGGTTCCCAAACTTGTTTGAATCACCGCACCCCAGAGTATCCGAAATTTTTACGGCACCGCTAGGTCAAAAGTTGCTTATTGTGAAATTCCCAATAAAATATTAATTAAGAAATTGTGTTAATAGGTCATCCTTAGGGTTAGTTATGTGGTGAGGGGCAGTATTTGCTTCTGTTTGTCCACATAGTTTATGACTGGAAGCCAAAAGCACTGGTTTTATCATTTACATCACACTGACCCTAAATAATTAGAATTTTAGCCGGACCACCAACTCAGGGCACCCCTGCAAGAGCCTGAGGAACCACGGAACCTAGTTTGGGAATCACTGATTTAACATCTTATTTTGAATGGAAAGGACTATTAGCCAGTGACACTGCAGGTTATAAGGGTCAGGGGAGGGGAGGGGGTGTCAATAGAGAAAACTTGCTTAACCCTAAAAGAGCAGGCAACTTAAAAAAAGAAAAACACTGTGACGTAAATGCCCTCCACCCAGACCTCATGTAGAAGTGGCAGTTTACATGGGGGGAATATTTAAGGGGATGTAGTTATGTGACCGATCACAATATCGGCACCTACATTCCGCCTCCTCATTATCCTGACGGTTGGCATTCCAACCAACAGGGACTATTCACCCTCGTGGATGTCCACGACACTCATAGAGTGGGAATAGAACCTGTGTTGAGCACAGCTCGCCACCAAGCAAGGCAAGCGCAGCGAACCCGCTGCGAGCCTGCAAGGGACTTCGTTGCGGTGTGTGTGTGTCCCCCCCCCCCCCCCCCTGTCGGGCATGTAAATGCTGGGATCCCGCCGTCGGTTTTGTGACCGGCGATCTCCTGACCGCGGTCACACATACCCCCCCCTATTTAAGCGCCTTCAGTACTTTTGGAGAAAGAGCACTATATACACTGCTCAAAAAAATAAAGGGAACACTTAAACAACACATCCTAGATCTGAATGAATGAAATATTCTTAAAAAATACTTTGTACTTTACATAGTTGAATGTGCTGACAACAAAATCACACAAAAATTATCAATGGAAATCAAATTTATTAACCCATGGAGGTCTGGATTTGGAGTCACACTCAAAATTAAAGTGGAAAAATAAACTACAGGCTGATCCAACTTTGATGTAATGTCCTTAAAACAAGTCAAAATGAGGCTCAGTAGTGTGTGTGGCCTCCACGTGCCTGTATGAGGTGGCGGATGGTCTCCTGAAGGATCTCCTCACAGACCTGGACTAAAGCATCCGCCAACTCCTGGACAGTCTGTGGTGCAACGTGGCGTTGGTGGATGGAGCGAGACATGATGTCCCAGATGTGCTCAATTGGATTCAGGTCTGGGGAACGGGCGGGCCAGTCCATAGCATCAATGCCTTTGTCTTGCAGGAACTGCTGACACACTCCAGCCACATGAGGTCTAGCATTGTCTTGCATTAGGAGGAACCCAGGGCCAACCGCACCAGCAAATGGTCTCACAAGGGGTCTGAGGATCTCATCTCGGTACCTAATGGTAGTTAGGCTACCTCTGGCGAGCACATGGAGGGATGTGCGGCCCCCCAAAGAAATGCCACCCCACACCATTACTGACCCACTTGCCACACCGGTCATGCTGGAGGATGTTGCAGGCAGCGGAACGTTCTCCTTGGCATCTCCAAACTCTGTCACGTCTGTCACATGTGCTCAGTGAGAACCTGCTTTCATCTGTGAAGAGCACAGGGCGCCAGTGGCGAATTTGCCAATCTTGGTGTTCTCTGGCAAATGCCAAACGTCCTGCACGGTGTTGGGCTGTAAGCTCAACCCCCACCTGTGGACGTCTGGCCCTCATACCACACTCATGGAGTCTGTTTCTGATCATTTGAGTAGACACATGCACATTTGTGGCTTGCTGGAGGTCATTTTGCAGGGCTCTGGCAGTGCTCCTCCTGTTTCTCCTTTCTAAAAGGCAGAGGTAGCGGTCCTGCTGCTGGGTTGTTGCCCTCCTACGGCCTCCTCCACGTCTCCTGATGTACTGGCCTGTCTCCTGGTAGCGCCTCCATGCTCTGGACACTACATTAACAGACACAGCAAACCTTCTTGCTACAGCTCGCATTGATGTGCCATCCTGAATGAGCTGCACTACCTGAGCCACTTGTGTGGGTTGTAGACTCCGTCTCATGCTACCACTAGAGTGAAAGCCCCACCAGCTTTCAAAAGTGACCAAAACATCAGCCAGAAAGCATAGGAGGTGAGAAGTGGTCTGTGGTCATCACCTGCAGAACAACTCCTTTATTGGGGGTGTCTTGCTAATTGCCTATAATTTCCACCTTTTGTCTATTCCATTTGCACAACCGCATGTGAAATTGTCAATCAGTGTTGCTTCCTAAGTGGACAGTTTGATTTCACAGAAGTGTGATTGACTTGGAGTTACATTGTGTTGTTTAAGTGTTCCCTTTATTTTTTTGAGCAGTGTAAATAAAACTATTATTATTATCATTAAAAGTCTATTTGTGTGGATTTTTGGTCAATGTTTGGTCGACTGTCCAAATGTAAAAAATAACCTGTTAGTAAATGTGTGATTTGGACCCTGATAAACAAAATCGACCAAACATCAACGAAAAGATCGATCAAAATCAACTTTTAGTGAATATACCGCTTGGTTTCATTGGAACCCAAATATTCCATTCTCTAACCAGTTTACCAGACTTTTCGAGCTTTAACAAAAACCTTGTAAAAACATGTACATTTTATAGTAACTGGAAAACAAGAATTAAAATTGAATGAGTAGGAATATTTATTAACCTATTTCAGTGTACTTATGGTACTGTTACTGTGTCAATGCAGGCTTCCAAGATGTATAAATGAAGCTTTATTAGAGATTAGGATAAAGCCTGGGGATTTGTTTCATTTTGGCTAAACATTAACATAAACATTAGAAAACATGGCTTGTATTTCATAGGATGTGAAAGAGTTTGAGGCTAACATGACAAAAAGCGGAATGTTTGAACAGAAAAGGAGAGTACATTTATTTCAGAAATGCATCCCTGGGTGGACACAGTTAAACATTGTTTAATAAAAGAGATAGTGAAAGGGAAAATATGACTCAAAATGCAAACAGGTAAATCGGGAGCTTATGAAACAAGATAAAGGACAACAGGCATCCTCTAGCTTATCACATGTGGCCCACAAATCATAAAGCTGTCTTTACTTATCTTTGTTCTCTCCTACTTGCTGATGCCATACCACAAGGATACAATTGTAGCTAACTAGCAGTCGCATCAGGCCAGCCACATTATTATAATTAGTCAATCATTTCTCACCTAATCTGAAGAAAGGTCTGGGTGATTTGTTCCTGCAATAATAACCCCAAGAGCTCCGTCCTGCAGCTTGGAATAAATTCATGGTGGGATGTGCGTCTCTCACAAATGCTGAGTTATGCTATACATAAGCCGGATGACCAAACGTGGTTGCATGTCATAGAGCCACAGAGACCACTTTATTCAGTCAGACATTGAGGGGCTCAGTGGAAAAGTGGTATGGACCCTTTTTTAACTAGATATATCTTGAAATATAATACCAGGGATTTACAGTTTGCTGCTGGTGAGAAATCGGCACATGCCACTACATTAGACGTTAGTAGGGTAGGCACTAGATGGCAGACGTTACTTGGTGGCAGCAACAATTCAAAATCCACGTGTTATCCCAAAGCAATGTAGGGGAGAACTGTGGCAAACAAGCAGGCAGGAGAGACCAGTGTCAGATCAGCAAGAAGGAGAGACCAATGTCATACCAGCAGGCAGGAGAGACCCGTGTCATACCAGCAAGCAGGAGAGACCCGTGTCAGACCAGCAAGCAGGAGAGACCAGTGTCAGACCAGCAAGCAGGAGAGACCAGTGTCAGACCAGCAAGCAGGAGAGACCAGTGTCAGACCAGCAAGCAGGAGAGACCCGTGTCATACCAGTAGTCAGGAGAGACCCATGTCAGACCAGCAGGCAGGAGAGACCCGTGTCAGACCAGCAAGCAGGAGAGACCCGTGTTATACCAGCGGTCAGGAGAGATCCGTGTCAGACTAGTAGGTAGAGATAGACCACTGTCAGAGCAACAGGCAGGAGAGAACCATGTCAGAGCAGCAGGCAGGAGAGACCAGAGTCTGACCAGGAGGCAGGAGAGACCAGAGTCAGACTAGCAGGCAGGGAGACCAGTGTCAGACTAGCAGGCAGGAGAAACTAGTGTCAGACCAGCAGGCAGGAAGACCAGTGTCAGAGCAGCAGGCAGGGGAGACAAGTGTCACACTAGCAGGCAGGGAGACCAGTGTCAGACAGGAGAGACTAGTGGCAGACCAGTAGGCAGGCGAGACCAGAGTCAGACTAGCAAGCAGGAGAAAGCAGTGTCAGATTAGCAAGCAGGAGAGATCAGTGTCTGAGTAGCAGGTAGGGAAGATCAGTATCACACTAGCAGGCAGGAGAGACCAGTGTCAGATTAGCAGACAGGAGAGACTAGTGTCAGACTAGCAAGCAATGTAGATTAGTGTCAGATCAGCAGGCAGGAGAGCTCCAGTCACAAAATGATTAAAGTAAATTGCCTTAAAAAATAAGCAAACGTCTGATATTCATCAGTGTAAACAGAATATAGTAGTGGAAACAGTAATTTTGGTTAAGGTCGTTGGGCTTCTACCTACAGCTGACTTTAATTTATTTGTTTGTTATGCCTCCCGAAACTTCTACAGAATATCTCACTTTTCTGGCTTATTGCTGTACATTTAGCTATCTCTGTATGAGCCATAGGTAACTGCAGCCCCTCTTCTGTCCAGCCAAAGCATTCTACTTACCTTCATGTATAATCAAAAGAATCCACCGAGATGTCAAACAAATCCCTGTGAGTGAAGTGGACACCTGTCCCACCCACTGGGTTCCTCTCTGCAGACACATTGTCATCATTATTATCTGGACTTGCACGATCATGCATGTAAATTGGATTACCTGCCCACCACACTCCCATGAAACGTATGGTCGCCGCCCAGTTACAACCCAGAGATGCCTATTTCACAGAAAGTGTGGCCCATCAACCAATAGATGTATCTGTGAGTTAATGTATGTCTGATCTAGCGTATGCGCATCACATGGACATCCGTAAGAAACAGGGCCGGATTAAGGTCTGTGCCACTCTGTGGGGGCCCGTGGGCAACAAATTTGTGGGGCCCCCACACACTGTCCTCACAACTGCAAAAAAACATTGGAGTAGGAGTACAGCATTTACCTGTCTCCTCTCCGTCCTCCTCGGCAGCTGAGACGTTCCATTACAGCTGCGGCCACCGAGGAGCTTCACTCACTACAGTGTGAAGTCTCGCGAGATAATGTCAAATCTCGCAAGACTTCACACTGCAGTGAGTGAAGCTCCTCGGCGGCAGCAGCTGTAATGAAACGTCCCAGCTGCCGAGGAGGACGGAGAAGAGACAGGTAAATGCTGTACTCCTACTCCGATTTTTTTTTGCAGTTGTGAGGACAGTGTGTGGGGGCCCCGGGACGACCGCCCCTTCCGCCCCGCCGTTAATCCGGCTCTGATAAGAAATGTCCACTTTCCCACTTGTCTCTGACTCAGATCCGCCCCTATATCTTTGGCAGAATTGAATATTATCATTACCCTGGGATAGGACATACAGCTGCGAACTGGATACAGAAGTGCCCCATGCAGAAAGCAGACAGAGCTGTGTCATAACCCAGGGCAACAGAAGAAAACACTTCTGACGTATGATCTAAAGATGACTGCAGGCTACAGAAGAAGCCATGGAGATGGAGCAGTGTATGTAGTAAAAGTCGCAGGATGACATACACAAGCTGACCCTCCTCCTGGGCTTCAAGCACACACACACTGCTGACATCATTCTTAGCAGCACTTGAATTTGTTATACAGATACTGCGCTGCTCAACTACCTATAGAATACATAGCAGTCCATGTTTAAGGCTATCCTTTGTTAAGCACAGTAGCTTAATTAGAACATCCATCAGTTTGATGTAACCATCTGTGCTCAAACATGTATATTATTAAATCCTGGACTTATAGAGTCAGAACTGGCAAGATTTCAGGCGGGCCTGGGAGCTGGGGTGCATGGCTACTAGGAGGAGATGCATCTATGTACCAATAGTGCACACTGCGCAAATGTAGGAAGTATGTAAGCGTCTGCTCGTAGCTTCATGTCTGCGCACACACATATTTTACCTGTTTGCAAATAATAAAAAAAATGCTTCTTTTCGATTCGTTCCTATTGCTGCATAAGCCTTTAAACATAGAATGTGACGGCAAATAAGAACCACTTGGCCAATCTAGTCTGCCCCTTTTTTACCATATTTTTACCTCAAACCTTATTTGATCCTTATTTCTTTGCAAGGATATCCTTATGTCTATCCCATGCATGCTTAAATTGCTCTACTGTCTTAGCCTCTACCACCTCTGACGGGAGGCTATTCCACTTATCCACTACCCTTTCTGTGAAGTAATTTTTCCCCAAAATTCCCCTGAACCTCCCCCCCTCCAGTCTCAGTGCATGTCCTCGTGTTCTAATACTTATCTTCGTTTGGAGAATGCTTCCCTCCTGGACTTTGTTAAAATGATTGATATATTTGAAAGTTTCTATCATGTCCCCCCTTTCCCTTCTCTGCTCCAAACTATACATATTGAGATTTCTTAGTCTTTCTGGGTATGTTTTGTGATGTAGGCCATGCATCATTTTAGTTGCCCTTCTTTGTACAGTCTCTAATGTATTAATATCCTTCTGCAGATATGGCCTCCAGAATTAAACACAGTATTCTAGATGAGTCCGTACCAATGACCTATACAGTGGCATTATTACTTCTTTCTTTCTGCTGCTGATTCCTCTCCCAATGCAGCCAAGCATCTGACTAGCCTTCCTCATTGCTTTGTTACATTGCTTACCTGCCTTTAAGTCACCTGAAATAGTGACTCCTAGATCCCTTTCCTCCTCAGTAGTTTCCAGTATAGTGCCAATAATACTATATTTAGCCTTTGATTTTTTGAGACCCAAGTGTATGATTTTGCATTTTGTGAATTAAACTGTAATTTGCAAATGCATTAAAGGGAAAGTATGCCTTTTTGTAGATGACACAAAGGTATGCAACAGGGTAGACACACCAGGAGGGGTAAAACAAATGATTGAGGCTCTAGGTAGACTAGAGGAATGGTCAAGAGCATGGCAATTACAGTTTAATCTACATGACGTTACCAACTGTCATGTTACTGGGGACCAACGAGTATGATTTTGAATTCATGTCCAATGTTCATTCATAAAGCCTCAAGGACACCACCTGTTCCAGCCACAATATGCAGTGCCTGTACTGTCTGTGACTGATGTGCCCTAGAGACTCCATACAACCAGTCTCAGGCATGTACAGATAATCTTTCCTGGACAAACCATCTCTCTACGGTGCTGCTTTTACTATAGTTATATTGTGCAGATATGCAGATACCAGTGGCGTAAGTTCGTCACAGTTGCCCGGAGGCAAGATAAATATTGGTGCCCCCCTATTTCCTATATGAAGATACAGTAAATATATGTATGTATGCATGTGCGCGTGCGTGCGTGTGTATCTATCTATATATATATATATATATATATATATATATAAAATGTGTGTGTGTGTGTGTGTGTGTGTGTGTGTGTGTGTGTGTGTGTGTGTGTGTGTGTGTGTGTGTGTATGGCATGTTCTGAAAAAAATTTATATACTGTATTTATACATTTAATTGTCTTTTATTATAAATCACACATTTCTTAGCAGTCATACCCAGGATTAGAATCCATGACCTGTTACACTAACAGCAGACACTTTACAGATTAGGATTCTGCCCCCATGAGAAGAGAAGCGGTACTGACCAAGCCCTGTGCATGTCATGACATACTGTAATTACTCACCTTTGCTTTAGAATGTCAAACTTCTTTTCCCAGGTTTTATTAATCCTTTCAAGCTCCCTCTGTAACCTATAATGTAGAAAGTGTCAGACAGGAACCTGAAGCTCTGACAACACTGTGTATAAAACAGCTACTTGTTACCTCTCTATGGTCTTTGCATCCTCTTCTTTCACACTTAGGAGGTTCTTAATCTGTGTGAGCAGCTTTTCCTTGTCTGCATGTATATTCTGTTACAATGAGAAAATATAGTCGGAATGTTATGTAACACAATGTAAGGGATATTGGGCCCAATTCAGTAAGAATTGCAGATTCTGCTAATTAGCATTATTTGCAATCCTTTTCCTAGCATGCTGGGGGCCGCCCATCGCATAGCAAGGCCGTCCAGCGTGCTGACCGCCGCCTCACCCCCCCTTAATGAAGCAGAAATTGCGATCGCCTCGCAATTTCTGCTTCATCGTAGAAATTAGTGAAGCCTCCTGCCCACAGGAAGCCCGCCGCGATCGAGAATGTGACGTCATGCAGCCACCGTGTTCACGCCCGATACGCCCCCGTTTGGCTGCATCCGTTCCCTGCAACACTCCGTCTCCTCCCTCGAAATGGAGCGTTGCCCCCCCAACCCCCCCCGCCCGCCTCTGCCTGACTGACAGGCAGAGGTGATCGCATTTTCTGCGGACGCATGCGCAAGACGGATGATGCGCATGCGCCCACATCTTTTTCTCAATAATTCCACACTGCGATCCAAACTGAATTAGACCCATTGTACTGCCATATTTATTACAGACAAGGGTAAAAGTAAATTGCCAGGGCAATGCCAATTAGGAAGGTGAGCCTAGATGTGGGAAAATACTACAAGTGCGATAAAAAATAGTGGGTGTGGCTATTGTAAAAGCTGGTGTGGCTTGGGTAAAAGTGAGGCTGGAGGACTGCACAATAACAGTTCACAGTTTAAACAACAAGTTACAACAGGAATTGGGAATTGGTCACGGTCTCATATCCCAGGGACATGGATGGCTTAGGTCTCAGGAAAGAATTCCTCTTCTCCCCCTAATTTCATTCATTAGCCCTGTGGGCCAAACAAGTGACAAGGGTTGGGCCATAGCCTGATTATAGGTATTTTACCAATTATATTTTGTCCTGTTGATTTAAACCACTGATGTCTCTTTCATTTTTCATAATTTGGCCACTAAAGCCTATTGCTACATTTAATTTTGCACCACCTGTGGAGGCAGCTTGCATTCATTATATAAATGGAATATTAAACAACGTATAAAATGTAATCCCTCACTCTGCTTTGTGTGTAAGTAATACCCCTTTTAGACCGCTATAGCTGGGTAGCGCCTGGGATTTGTACACGGGTCCTTCCCAGGTGCAAAACGTCTGAGACCCCTTTCAGACTGGCAGCTTATTGCCGGGTTGGTGGCGTCACAGCCGATGCATGCATCTTCAAGTACCTCCTCTTCCTATGGTGTGAACGGGTGCTGGGTCACATCGACCTGACTTACCTATTCACACTACACCGCGAGCCATGTTGAAAACGTGTTATTTAACCATACTCGCTACCCGTGTTAAAATACCGGGTTATTTCAATTTGCCCCTTTCAGACTGCGCCACAACCCAGGTTGCTGCGTGTTCACGTGCAATAACCCGGGTTATTGTTGGCAGTCTGTAAGGGGTATTACATATTAGGGGCACTGTATAACTCTAAAGAGAGATTTCACAAACCTTCTAAAGATGACAAGAGGAGGTGTTGCGCACAGCAACCAATCAGATTCTAGCTATCCTTTAATAGAATGTACTAGATAAATGATAGCTAGAATCTGATAGTTGCTTGGGGAAACATTTTCACTTATCCTCTTTAAAAGGTTAGCGATATCTCCCCCTAGGTCCATATAGCAACAAGAATGTATTAAAATTCTTTACTATATCAAAATGTAAGACAAAACATGTAAAAGCACCGTCATTCACTGTGTGCAGCCATGCTGCAGGCTGAATTTATGAATATGTAGCACGTCAATTCAAGAGGAGTCTGTGCCTCGTAAACATTGGTCATGACTTGTGAATAGTATTAATCACAGTTTTGTGTTTTCACTGGATGTACTGTACTCTCAGAAATAATAGATGCCCCCACTGCACACCCACGTTCTGTGAGCGTCTATGTAATCTCTGGCACACCTAGGGGGCTACTTGAAAGACTTAATCCAGTAAATAACTACTCACATCTACTTCAAGTTTAGGTGACTTGGATTTTTCTTTCATTTCCTTCAGCTGTTCTGCTTGAAGGGTCAATTGTTGTTTTTGTTTCTCAATCTCTCCCATGAGATTTTGTTCATGTTCTCGTTGGACTTGTGATTGCTGGGAAGAATAATAAAAATAAAAATAAATATGTATTTAAACTTTTCTATGTACATATGAATTTTGAATGTAGGTGAAATGCATTATGCAAGATTAATATAACCACATATGGAGAACTATAATGATGGGTCACTTTCCAATAAATGACACACTTATATGTGTTTTGAGAGGTTGGGGGGGGGGGGGGGGGTCACATATACTTTACTTTAGAACTACATATCCCAGCATGCCCTGCTATAGTTTAAAAAAAAAATAAAAAATCTGGGCAATACATGCTGGTGTGTGGTTCCACTGTAGCTGGAGTGCCACAGGTTGCCTACACTGCTTTAGAACATAAGTACTCCACTTAACTATAAATCTCATAAATTACAGTTTATGAAACACAGATGAAATCTCAACATCTACATGATTAGAATGTAGTCAACAGGTCCCTGTTGAGGTAGTGATCTAGTGATGACTTACCTGAAACAGGGGCTCCAGCAGTGTATTCTAGTGACGTCCTAATGGCTTCCGGAAGTAAGTCTGACTTACCCTAATCTCGGCTCCAGTAGCCTAACCCTAAACCTCTGCTCCCATTGTCTATCCCTTACCCTAAATAACAGCTCCTGGATCTGCAGATCCCCTCATGCCGTAACAGTAGGCAATCTTCATGCTTAGGAGGCCATTTTCTAACTCCCTGAGCTTCTCATTCATCCAAATGACAGACAATAGTGAGTTACATTGGGCACTTCACCGTAGCTACCTAATTCTATCATCAACTACACATTTTGTTTGGTTTTATTACACTTTAATAATATATAGACATCTGTATAAGAATATAAATAATTGTACTCTGCACATAGAGGTATCAAGGACCAGAGTAATAACAAAAGAAAATTCCTCATTAAACATAGCTATGAAATCAGAATTATGTTTTGCATCATTTTATAGGAAAAACATAAATCATTTTTCTGCTTTCTAATTCATAGGTCAGTAAAACACTTTTCAAAAAGGATACCGAATCTGCTCTGCTAATGCACCACTTTCTTCTGTGCAAATTCCATATGAAGTAAGAATGGATGTTCTGTGCCTCACATGGTAATGATCTCTGTATCACACTTTCCTTCATACCCATTTGCAAGTTTAAAAAAACTAACCAAAGTGCTGTGCCACATATGTACTTGCAAAAAAGCAAAAACAGTGAAAAAGAATATGTATAAATAAATAAATAAATATATATATAATAATAATAATAAATAAATAGTGACTGGATTTACGTAAATTAAATTTAAAAAATATATATAAGAAAAGCAGCTGGATCAGCACTCACAGTAACTAAAGCAAAGATTCCTGCGTGCCTTTGTAGAAATATGCAACTACCAAGTAATCCCAGAGAGACAGACACACGACACTTGATAGTATATACTGTACCGATCAGGCAAAGAAACGGCACTTCTGCGCATGTGTATGGGGCGCAATGTGCACGTGCAACGTACTTTCACAACAGCCGATGCAGTTTCACACAAGGTCTAGCGACGCTTTTCAGTCGCACTGCTGGCCACAGAGTGATTGACAGGAAGTGGGTGTTTCTGGGAAGTAACTGACCGTTTTTGGGGAGTGTGTGGAAAAACGAAGGTGTGTCAGATACAAACGCATGCGTGCCTGGGGTAACGCAGGCGTGGCTGGCCGAACACAGGGCATGTTCATGACGTCAAAACAGGAACTAAATAGTCTGTAGTGATCGCAAGCTAGGAGTAGGTCTGGAGCTACTCTGAAGCTGCACAAAATTATTTTGTAGCCGCTCTGCGATCATTTTCGTTCGCACTTCTGCTAAGCTAAGATACACTCCCAGAGGGCGGCGGCCTAGCGTTTGCACGGCTGCTAAAAGCAGCTAGCGAGCGAACAACTCGGAATGAGGGCCTTAGACATTTATCTTTGGTGAAGCTGTCATAGTGATACCTTGTTCCTCTATAGTCCAAACTGTCACTTTCTGGTCAGCTGCTGACACTTTAAACTTAAGAGACACTTACCTATATGGTCACCTGGGCACTAACAGAGCACATTTTAATTTGAACCTTCAGGAAACTATATATATATATATATATATATATATATATATATCAGGGACGTGCTTTAGTGGCAAAAAAGAACAGTTTGCCAAAGACAACAGGGTGAATATAGGGGGTAATTCTGAGTTGATCGCAGCAGCATGTTTGTTAGCAATTGGGCAAAACCATGTGCACTGCAGGGGGGGCAGATATAACATTTGCAGAGAGAGTTAGATTTAGGTGGGTTATTTAGTTTCTGTGCAGGGTAAATACTGCCTGCTTTATTTTTACACTGCAATTTAGATTTCAGTTTGAATACACCCCACCCATATCTAACTTATCTAACTCTCTCTGCACATGTTATATCTGTCCCCCCCTGCAGTGCACATGGTTTTGCCCAACTGCTAAAAAATTTGCTGCTGCGATCAACTCAGAATTACCCCCATAATACGGTGTGAGGATAAGGAAGTGACAGATTTAGTGACAGTTCTCCAGTTTTTTTAGGCGGCAATCATTTACATGGCAAAACCAGGTTGATTTTGCAATGTAAATGATTGCCACTTTAGAAAAAAATAATCAGGAGAACTCCCACAAAATGTCTCACTTCCTGATTTTCACACCCTATTACATTCTCCCCAATATCCGCAGCACCTAGGGTGGCGAATTAAAGGGAGGGGTATGTGACAAACAGGGTAGTTTGTCCGAGTCCCTTATGAGAGAGACTAATGCTTTCAGTGGGAGTCTGCAGAATCAAGGTAAAGACAGGGTGAATTCGTCACACATCCCTGCACACACAGCTCAGCGCCACAGGTAGATCACATGGGTTTAGCTAGTGAGTGCTGGGGAGGAGGTATAAGTTATGTTCTTGTGTTTGGGTCAAGTGTCTATTATTCAGTGACAGGGTGGAAGGGAATACTTTACTGGTGTGATGCTGGAACAGATGCCAATGCTGTCTGTGTTATCCTGACAATCCTGAAAATAGTACAGCAAGCTGGTTCAGCAAGACGTGTGCACAGTGCAGACATTTAATTATCATTTTGGTTTGCCACAATATATTATATATATATATATATATCAGTGTATAAACCTTAAATCGACTTATTTCCAAAATGATTCCATACCTTGTATACTTTCCTCTATGTAATCTAAACCAGTGGTCGGCATCAGGCAGTCCTACAAGCCTTCACACTTACAGCTCCTAGCTCCGTTCTAGGGACTGTTGTCATAGGTGTCTCTTTCAATGATTAAATGTATTCATTTAACTAACTACTGCGATTAAGAGTAATGTGCGTCTCTTCTGAAGGTTGGAGGGCCGAATGCAGGCCCGAGGTATACCAGGTTGCTTATCACTGATATAAACAGATAAATACAGTTGTATGAGTGGGCAGAATACTGGTGAATTATCTTGTGCAATGTGAGATTGTTTTGTTGTTGCCGTACAGAGCCCCAGAATGTTTTTTCATTTGTACTGACCTTATATATTGTATTTATTAACAGCTATGTATATAGTGCACACATATTCTGCAGCACTTCACAGAGAATATCTGTCCATTCAAAGCAATCCCTGACCCAGCGGAGCTTACAATCTATACTCCCTACACACACATACAGACCAGTATATTTTTATATTGTGGGAGAAAACCCGGAGTACCTGGAAACCCACGCAAGCTTGGGGAGAATATACAAACTCCACATAGGTAGGGCCATCGTGGGACCTCACTGCTGTGAGGCAGTAATGCTAACCACTACGCCAACCATGACAATTAATAAATCTAGGAATCTCTTTAACAGCACAAACAAACCAACAACTTTCTTTATGTTAAAACTAAACCCTTCCAAATTTTGCTGGGATCTTAAAGATGTCATTATGTGTCTTCCATGTACTTGTGCCCAAACATGTAGGGGGGAATGTAATAGGGTGCGAGAATCAGAAAGTGAGAGATATTGGGAGAGTTCTCCTTTTTTTTTTAAGTGGCAATCATTTACATGGCAAAATCAACCTGGTCTTGCCATGTAAATGATCGCCACTTTAAAAAAACCTGTAATTTAATTTATTTATTTTTTATCTGAATCTTATGTGATGGATCTGCACAAAACAGTCTAAGTTGGTGAAGTGAAATGTGAAAAATGTATATAAAAAATAATTTTTAAAAATAAAAATCAGAAAATTGGCATGTGCATATGTATTCACCCCCTTTGCTATGAAGCCCCCGTTAAAAGTTCTGGTGCAACTAATTACCTTCCAAAGTCACATAATTAGTGAAATGAAGTCCACCTGTGTGCAATCTAAGTGTCACATGATCTGTCAGTATAAACACACCTTTTCTGAAAGGCCCCAGAGGCTGCAACACCACTAAGCAAGAGGCATCACACTATGAAGACCAAGGAGCTCTCCAAACAAGTCAGGGACAAAGTTGTTGAGAAGTACAAGTCAGGGTTGGGTTATAAAAAAATATCCAACTCTTTGCTGATTCCCCGGAGCACCATCAAATCCATCATCTTCAAATGGAAAGAACATGGTACCACAACAATCCTGCCAAGAGGGGGCCAGCCACCAAAACTCACAGACCAAGCAAGGAGGGCATTAATCAGAGAAGCAGCACAGAGACCAAAGGTAACCCTGAAGGAGCTGCAGCGTTTCATAGCAGAGACTGTTGTATCTGCGCATAGGACCACAAGAATAAGCCATAAACTCCATAGAGCTGGGTCAAATGGAAGAGTGGCCAGAAAAAAAGCCATTACTTAGTGTTAAAAATAAGAAGGCACGTTATGAGTTTGCCAAAAGGCATGTTGACGACTCGCCAAATGTATGGAGGAAGGTGCTCTTGTCAGATGAGACTAAAATGTAACTTTTCGGGCACCAAGGAAAATGCTATGTCTGGCGCAAACCCAACACATCCCATCACCCCAAGAACACCATACCCACAGTGAAACATGGTGGTGGCAGCATCATGCTGTGGGGATGTTTTTCAGCAGCAGGGAATGGGAAACTGTTTCGAGTCAAGGGAAAGATGGATGGTACTAAATACAGGGATATTCTTGAGCAAAACCGGTTTCAGTCTGCCTGTGATTTGAGACTGAGACGGAGGTTCACCTTCCAGCCGGACAATGACCCGAAGCATACTGCTAAAGCAACATTCGGATGGTTTAAGGGGAAACTTTTAAATGTGTTGGAATGGCCTAGTCAAAGCCCAGATCTCAATTCAATTGAGAATCTGGGGTCAGACTTGAAGATTGTTGTCCACAAGCAGAAACCATCCAACATGAAGGAGCTGGAGCAGTTTGCCTTGAGGAATGGGCAAAAATCCCAGTGTCAAGATGTGGCAAGTTCATAGAGACTTATCCAAAGCTACTTGCAGCTGTAATCGCTGCAAAAGGTGGCTCTGCAAAGTACTGACTTTAGGGGGGTGAATAATTATGCACGCTGACATTTTCTGTTATTTTGCCCTATTTGTTGTTTTCTTCACAATAAAAAAAAAACATCTTCAAAGTAGGCATGTTCTGTGAATGAAATGAAGGCAAACCTTCAATCCATTTTAATTACAGGTTGTGAGGCAACAAAACAAGAAAAATGCAAAGGGGGTGAATATTTTAGCAAGGCACTGCACAACATCGCCCCCCCCCCCCCCCCCATAGCGTTTCATTTATATCACAGGAGACTGCCAAGCAAATTTCAAATTGTATGCACCAGGTTTTGCCACTTTTAGTAAATATCCCTGAAATGGAAATTGTAAGGAATCCATCCCCATGGCTAATTACCCGCAGCCGCCAATTCAATCAGCGGGGCTTACACCGCACATTAAACTATAGAGGGGTCTTTTCCTCGCGGCCTCAGGAGCTGCAAGGAAAAGTCAACGAGAAAAGGCATGGTCTGTGAGTTTATCGTGCAAGGAAACCCATACATTCTCCCATTATATTCCTCTGGCTATATTCATTTTAAAACATAACACTTTGGGAAGTCAGTTCAAGAGATAACGCCAATCTAGATGCAAAACTCCTGTGGCAGAGATCTCTTTGTAATTTAGTACAAAACCATTTATTCTCATCTCTGCAACAAAAATAAAATAAAGACTTTCTTATGTCACTGGAGCTTAGCTATTTATTTGTAAACGAAGTACAGGAATAGCTGAAAGTAGAAGATGAGATTTTAATCCTCTACTGAACACCATCACTTTGTTGCATATTTGTTGCCAATACAATGTATATCTTAGATGGAAAACAAGGAGATGCATAAAACCCCCCCTGCACTGTGGGATAATCCCATACTGAAGGGCCAGAAAATATAAGGATTGATCTTTGTGTTACCGTCCTTATAGCATCTTGCTCTCTCACGCCTTGCAATTGTCTATGACTTTATTTATGCTCTTGGTGACTTCTTCTCTGTCCATCTGCCAGCATTGAAATGGTTGCTCTTTAAGAGCACTTTGCTCTGTTTTCAAGCATCCCATTTGGAAGCATTTCCACTTTTCACACCCTAAGCTCCTGTGAATGACCAAGTTGCAGATGCATAAAGGTATAACATGGAAACAAAAATGAAAGAATTGCACAATAAATGGACACATGTAACAATAGCACATAGGGACACTTTAACACATGGACAAAACTGGGCTTTGAATAGGGTAGGACAGGAAGGCAGACCCAATATTAGTCAAAGGGGTTTGGATTATGGAAAACACCGGAGCGGCTATCTAAGCCAGACAGTACTCTGAGACAATTATATTTTCAGCAACCTGCAGTTGCGATGTTGGCTGCGCACAACTCGGTAGCCCAACATATTCATGTGCACCACTATGGGCTATGAAGGCAAATGTAAAATGTTGACGAGTACAAGAGGTACCTGTGTTTTAACCGTCTTCATGCTGCTCCGACAGCACTTTACGGACATTGGAAATAACTGAATCCACACACTAAGATGAGATACCCCCTTTTAAATATAGGAGTTTCCTTTGTCGTGTGTTTTCCATATATGACATAATACTAGACATAATCCTGGGGCAACACAGTTAATAGAGCAGCATTTAAATTGTTTTACTTTTAAATTGCTGTTGTTCCGAGGTCTTGGATACTGTCTGCTCTGTCGACTTGCATTTACTAACAGACAGAGAGGGGCGGGGGTGCAAATCCCCACCCCTAAATATGTCTGTGACCCCTCCCCCTTTCCAGCACCTGATACATAATTATCTCCAGGAATGACCGAGCAACTACCATTGTTTGTCGACTTGCATTTACTGCAAGGAAAAGCATTGTACCATAGAGCATTCTCCATTGACTCCGCCTCTTCACCCCAACTGCAAATTCAGGTAACCACTGCGTTAAGGTGTATACACACGGTGAGACCTTTGCTTTCGATTTTGACTATATAGTCAAAAATGCAAGGAAAGTTAGCCACCTTGCGATCCCGATTCGATCTCGATGTGCACTCCCGCGGGGTCGGTATCACACGGCTAGATAGACTGTGCAGGCAGGTCAATCTTGACTATCTAGTGTACTACCTAGTATAAAGTATATTCAAAATAGTCAGTTAGCCAAAATCATACATTGGCCCTCATTCCGAGTTGATCGCTTGCTAGCTACTTTTTGCAGCCGTGCAAACGCATAGTCGCCGCCCACAGGGGAGTGTAATTTCACTTTGCAAGAGTGCGAACGCCTGTGCAGCCGAGCGGCTACAAACACATTTTGTACAGAACAAGACCAGCCCTGTAGTTACTTATTCTGTGCGATGTTTGCTGCGACGAAGGTCCCGGAATTGACGTCAGATACCCGCCCTGGACACGCTTGCATTTTTCAAAACACTCCCAGAAAATGGTCAGTTGACACCCATAAATGCCCTCGTCCTGTCAATCTCCTTGCGTCCGGCTGTGCGAATAGAACCGTCGCTAGAAGCAGTGCAAAACAACGATGCTCTTTGTACCTGTATGACACGCGTGCGCATTGCGGCTCATACGCATGCGTAGTTTTGCTGTTTTTTTAAATGATCGCTACGCAGCGAACATCGACAGCTAGCGATCAACTCGGAATGAGGGCCATAGTCAAAATCGAAAGTACAGATAGTCAAAATCAGAGCTTCAGGGCTCTGGAGGAGTTGAAGGGATAAAGCATAGTCAAAATCGGGCATAGACAATATCTCACTGTATGCAGAGGCGGATTGGCCATAGGGCTTACAGGGAAGATTCCCGGTGGGCCGACGTACCCGTGGGGCCTGTTTTGTTTGAGGACTTGTGGTCCTGTTTATAGACATAATGAATAAGATGCAAAATAATTTGCATATATGAAAATTACTTTGCCACTTAGCCTGTGATTACAGATGATCTAGTGTATGCTCTGTCTGCCTGCTTGGCTGACATATAAGATTGAGTGAATAGTGATTGGGATACGGTTGGTGTAATAAGCAAGAAAATATATCTTTCTAAAGAATTATATAGTTTCCTAAATTCTAAAGGTGTATCATATAATGTGCTCATAACATTTAATTTTATTTCCTTTTAACTTCCCCCTTGATGCCGGACATGCCCACTATCTGGAAAGTCTTGGGGGGAGGGTGCTGCTGCCATGGCCCATGGCTAGACCATACACCTCTGGTGCTGCCCATGTGGGGCCACTAGTACAAATTTTTCCAGGGCCGCTTTTTGTTCCCAATCCACCCCTGACCGTATGTATGCACCTTTACTGGTATTTTCCCACTGCCAGTGCGTAAATTGCTTAAAAACAGCCCTAGTTATATCGGTAGTTGATTTCTAATGAGAAAATATGAGATGGAAAGAAAACACACTAACAAGTAATTACAATGAACCTAAACAGCAATAAATGATGATTGTGACCGAGTTGTTCAGAAGCCGCACAAATGAGATCAATGTAAACGGTGCACAGGCTGGAAAGTGTTTCCGAAGCTAAGCCCCTCTTGACCTGCTAACTGGTCTCATGTTTATGTAAACAGATTTGTTTTGTTTAATAAGCTTCTCTTCCCTTTTTATATATAAAGGACCTGTACTAATCTACGCCACATTACGACTTCTATTGCTACTGAATAAACAAAACCATGTTTCGCTGTAACACAAAAATGCTATTATTGCCCACACATTAAGCCTCGGAGCTGTGTGCAAATAGGCTGCGCTAAAAAATAAATATAAACCTTTGCAATAGCCTCTGAATTAGATGCAGGTGTCCAGGGCTTTTTATGTGTTTATAACACATCCAATCACTGCCACAATTCAAACAAAGAACAAAATGTGTGTTAGCATTGGGCAAGGAGGTTCAGTGGTTAATGTAATGGTTTCTTTAGAATTATTATTTATTTTATGTATCTAACCAGGAACAGGAATATTGTAAAACAAATCCGGTTTCAAGTGCTCTATTTAAATACACAGACGGGTAAGAGACAGCTGAGATAGGAGCCAAAATGAAGAACGTTGCTATATGCACTAAAAATAAGGAAGGTTGGAAAATATAAATATATACGGCTTACACTTACTAGGCAAAATAAGTAATGCAACGTCGGCCTCAAACAAAAATCAGTTCAAGGTCTATGAACACTAAAATTAGATTTCCAAATTTTATGTGTCTAATAGAAAATAATCAAATCTTATAACTTGGCAAAAATTTGACTGCAGCTTCTCAGGTTACAAAGAAATGAGTGATGAGTCTAGAGTGGACAGTTTTCAGCTCAATTCAATTGTCTCGCTAAATGATTGGAAAAATATATATGGGTATAAACACCCTGAAGGGTGTAAATAATTTATAAAATATTGTAGTATAACAGCTTAAAAATATGATAAAAACAGTCTAAATACTCACAGACATCTAAAATGATAAAATCGCCTAAACACCTATTTTGACACTGTAATTAGCAGCTAGATCCGAATAAAATCAAATAAACCCAAACATTTAAATGTATATGCTGGGCTAGCTCCAAAGCCCGGGGAAAAAAAT
Source organism: Pseudophryne corroboree (assembly GCF_028390025.1). Taxonomy (NCBI): domain Eukaryota; kingdom Metazoa; phylum Chordata; class Amphibia; order Anura; family Myobatrachidae; genus Pseudophryne; species Pseudophryne corroboree. The sequence continues at coordinate 115,452,464 of NC_086448.1, forward strand.
AAATAAAAAAATCAAAATACAACATTACAAAGATCCTCTACATCTAATAGTGGAGTCACTAGGGGGGTGCAGACAGCATCGAGTGACACCATACAAGGGGGTGACCTCAAAATAGCAGAGCTGCTCTGCTATTTTGGTGTCACCCTCTCGTATAGTTTCACCAAGCATTGATGATGGATGATGCGAGTATGTGCATATCATCCTTACTGTGTTGAGAGAGGCTGGGAGCTGCCCAGTAGCTCCCAGAGCACTGTGCAAACCCCCAGCATGACGAGAACAAGGGTGTGACGTGTGGTCATGCCCCCAAAATGTCATACACCGAGGTGTGGCATCGCAAACTCTAGGCCGTGGACACTTACATGCACTCCAGCCCCAGTGACGCCGCTGCCCAGATTGATAACAATATTAAATAATAATTGTAACACAGGTGTTGGGTGTATTTTGCGCAAAAACTACAGGTGCAAAATGCACCCAAAAATTGGACGCAGTTTGTGCAGCTTGCAGAGGTGGAAGCCTGTCGCTAGGACATTTGCCTTGACAGTTAGTAGTAAAGTTACAGTACCCAAATTGATTATAATACAGTACTAATGAATTGATATATACATAACACAGTTTGGCACTTATGTAATACCCTGTGAGATGCAATCTCTGGCAAGATTCCAGTGAGTCTGCCAGTTCTTTAAATAAGCAATAATTTAAAATGCAAATCCAGATTTGCACCTGCAAGTTATAATCCTGGCAGGCGCATGTGTGTCTTTGTTGTGGTATAAGTTTGCTGTTACCAGGGTTGTACTAACCCACAAGTTGTACTGACCCACCTCCTCCTCTAGGGATCAGGTTCCAGACTGTGCACTTGAATTATAAGGTACATATGTTACCTTCTACTGCACAGGACTATGGTGTATTTCCTACAGTGCATTGCTGGTAATCTGGTACATTGCATGCACTATCAGTATTTAATATATATAGTTATCAAGGGGCCCAGCCCATGCACAGGGGATGTCCTAAAGCAGTTCCTCATGGGAAGGGATGCACTGTAGCAGGCACAAGAACCCGACATCCAAAGGAAGCATCCTGGGAGGCGGAAGTATCAAAGGTATAGAACCTAATGAACATATTCACGGAGGAACACGTAGCCGCCTTGCACAATTGTTCAGCGGACGCGCCACGGCGGGCCGCCCAAGAAGGTCCAACAGACCGAGTAGAATGGGCTTTGATAGCAGCAGGAGCTGGGAGTCCAGCCTGCGCACAGGCTTGTGCAATCACGATTCTAATCCGTCTGGCCAAGGTTTGCTTATTCGCTGGCCAGCCACGTTTGTGAAAACCAAAATGTACAAAACAGGGTATCTGACCTCCTGATAGAGGCAGTCCTCTCCACGTAGATACAGAGAGCCTGTACCACATCGAAAGACCATTCTTTGGTAGACAAACCAGAAGAGATAAAAGCCGGAACCACAATCTCTTGGTTAAGATGGAAAGAAGATACCACTTTATGCAGATAACCGCGGCGAGTTCGAAGAACTGCCTGGTCACGGTGAAAAATAAAAAAGGGAGGACGACAAGACAAAGCGCCTAAGTCCGACACCCTCCTAGTGGAGGCAATAGCCAGCAGAAACACGACCTTAAGTGTAAGGCATTTAAGGTCCACAGACTCAAGAGGTTCAAATGGAGACTCTTGTAGGGCATTTAAGACAACAGACAGAACTCATGGAGCCACAGGAGGGACATAGGAAGGCTGAATCCGTAAAACACCCTGAGTGAAAGTATGAACATCAGGAATAGATGCAATTTTTCTCTGAAACCACACCGACAAGGCAGATATATGAACCTTGAGGGAGGACAGACGAAGGCCTAAATCTAGGCCTTGTTGCAGAAAAGCCAAAAGCCTGGAAGTTCTGAACGAATAGGCATCATAATTCTGAGCAGCACACCATGTGAAGTAAGAGTTCCAGACACTGTAATAAATCCATGCAGAAGCTGGTTTGCGAGCCTTCAACATAGTTTGAATAACCGTCTCAGAGAATCCTTTGTCCCTCTGGAGTGAAGCTTCTAGAGCCACGCCGTCAAAGCCAGTCTGGCCAGGTCCGGACAGACACAAGGGCCCTGAACGAGGAGTTCTGGGCGTTGAGGAAGTAGAAGAGGACGCTCTATCGATAGACCTTGCAGGTCTGAGAACCAATGCCGTCTAGGCCACGCTGGAGCGGCTAGAAGTAATATTCCTCTTTCTTGCTTGAACTTCCATAGCACCCTGGGCAGGAGTGACACTGAAGGGAACACGTATGGCAGCCGAAAGTTCCATGGAATTGCCAGTGCGTCCACGAATGCTGCTTGAGGATCCCTTGTCCTTGATCTGAAGACCAGAACCTTGTGATTGTGTCGAGACGCCATTAGGTCTACATCTGGTAGGCCCCACTTGTCCACTAGGAGTTGAAAGACTTCTGGATGAAGACTCCACTCTCCGGCGTGAACGTCCTGATGACTGAGGAAATCCGCTTTCCCGTTGAGGACTCCGGGAATGAACGCTGCTGATATTGCTAGTAGATGGCGTTCCGCCCAACGGAGGATTTTTGATACTTACAGCATTGCCATGTGGCTTCTAGGGTCACCTTGATGATGTATGTACGCAACTGTGGTGGCGTTGCCTGATTGTACTTGAACAGGCCTGTTCTGTACCAGAGGCAGGGCAAGCATCAGCGCGTTGAACACTGCCCGCAATTCCAGAATGTTTATCGGGAGGAGAGATTCCTCCCTGGTTCACCGACCCTGGAGAGAGTGTTGCTTCAACACCGCGCCCCACCCTCGCAGACTGGCGTCCGTTGTCAGGAGGACCCAGCTGGAGATCCAGCTCAGTGACGAACATTTGAGACCTGATCCGATGAGGCATGCCGTCCCACTTGGAAAGGATAAATCTCTGCAGAGGGCGGGAATGAAACTGAGCGTACTCTACAATGTCGAAAGCTGACACCATGAGGCCTAGTACTTGCATCACCGAGTGTATCGACACTCTTGGGCGAGAGAGGAAGTGTCTGATCCTGTCATTAAGTTTCAGGACTTTCTCTGGAGACAGAAACAATATTTGGCTGTGTGTGTCCAGCAGTGACCCCAGGTGCACCATGCTTCGAGGACTTTTTCCAGTTGATGAGCCACCCGTGGGCTTGAAGGAATTGGACCGTCAGTTCCAGATAATTGAGGAGAACATCTTTGGAGTTCGCCAGGATCAGCAAGTCGTCTAGATACGTCAGGATTCTGATTCCCTGATGGCGGAGAAGGGCAGTCATCACGGCCATGACCTTGGTGAAGATCCGAGGGGCCATGGCCCGTCCAAATGGCAGAGCCTGGAATTGATAAAGTAGGTTGCCAATAGCAAACCACAGACATTTCCAATGCGATATGGCAATAGGTATATGCAGTTAAGCATCCTGTATATCCAGGGATACAGTATAGTCTTCGGGTTCCATGGCCAGTACAATAGAGCGCAATGTTTCCAAACGGAATTTGGACACTCTCACAAATTTGTTCAATGATTTGAGGTTGAGTATAGGCCGGAAGGACCCATTTGGCTTCGGAACTAGAAACAGGGTCGAACAGTATCCCCTGCCTCTCTGGGACAGGGGTACCGGTACTACCACTCCTGTGTCCAAGAGGGATTGCACAACCAAGTGTAGAGCTTGCGCTTTCAACGGATCCGAAGGTATAACCGTTGAGCAGAACTGCCGAGGGGGACGTTTCTTGAAAGAGATTGTGTACCTGTGACTGACAACTTCCCGCACCCAGGCATCCGAAGTGGTCTTTAACCAGGCCTGGGAGAACTGCGGAAGTTGGCCTCCCATCCTGGGGTCCCCCAGGGGGAGGCCCGCCCCGTCATGCAGCAGGCTTTTCTTGTTTGGAAGCAGGCTAACGGGTGGACCAAGATTGTTTAGGTTTGGGCTTAGTGGATTTGGAAGTACGAGCCTGTCTCTGGTACGCCTGACCCTTTGCCTTCCCTGGAGGTCGAAAGGAACGATCAGTGGTACTCTTCGCCTTCGGTGCAGAAGGATTAGTACTTGGGAGAAACGCAGTCTTAGCAGTTGCCAAGTCAGTCACATTCTTATTCAGATCCTCCCCAAAAAGGATGTCTCCCGTAAAAGGGAGCACCTCCAAGGCCTTTTTGGAGTCTAGGTCCACCTTCCAGGATCTCAACCACAGAATTCGGCGAGCCAGTATAGACGTAGTGGATGCCTTGGCTGCCATTACACCTGCCTCAGAGGCCGCCTCCTGAATATAGTGGGAGGCTATGGTAATATGAGACAGATACTGTCTGGCAGTGTCAGAAATATCCTGAGGTTGTTCATCCTCAATTGCCTGAATCCATGCTTTTGTCTAACCAAAGATTGATTTACTTGTAACTGGGTAGACAGAGTGTCCGCCCAGGGCGGGTTAACTACAGGGACAATATGTGGCTGCAATGGCATAGGAGGTCCCACAGGGGGCGTAAGACGTGTCACAAGCGCATTCAGCATACTTGAGAACGCTGCCCAAGGTGGTTCCTGATTGGCCACAGGTGCTGCGGGCTGACTGGGAGATGTATGGCACCCAGTGCCTGAACCATCAGCTAAAACTTACCCCTCGGGTAAATCCTTGGTGCCAGCACTTTATCATGCAGAAGCGTCCGTGGATTTCCCGCTCTGTGTGGCAGACATTATATGGAATATAGCCTTAGAGCGTAACAGTACAATATAGCCAGGACCCCCTCCACCCTCCGGGTAGACCAATAGTATCCAGCTGCAACAGTTTGACGAGCAATCTATCTGCTATGGTTGACTACCATCTGCAACCTTTGGTGCAAACAACAAGGGCATTCCTCAAAGATACTGGGGATACTCTTAGAAAGATTAATCAATATAAATGGGAGGAAGGTGATTTTCTTTGTACAGCGGATGTCTGTACATTATATACAATAATTGATCTCGATAAAGGATTGATTGCTGTATCCTATTTCTTAGATGCAAGCACCCTTAGTGATGTGATGAAGGGTTTTATTTTGGAGAGTATCAAATTCATCTTATTAAACTATTTCTTTTTTGATGGTACCTTTTATTTACAAAGGATAGGCACTGCTATGGGCACCAGGTTCGCCCCCAGCTACGCAAACTTGTTCATGGCCTACTGGGAGGACAACCAGATATGGCGTGATGGCGAGCTGGTGGCGGGCCTGATGTCCTGGCAGCGCTATATAGACGATATTTTGTTTGTATGGCGTGGAGATGAGAATTCCTTAGATGGCTTCTGTGAGGGTCTTAATAACAATACCATGTCTATCCAGTTGCTGTTTAATAACAGCCAAAAAGAAGTCTCCTTTCTGGACCTGTGCATTTATATTGATAAAGGAAAAGTAAATACTAAGACGTTCAGGAAGCTGACTGATTCAAACAGTTTCATTGAGAGAACAAGCCAGCACCATGCAAACTGGCTGGATGGGATTCCGTTCAGCCAGTTTGCAAGAATAAAAAGAAACTGTACGGACACACAGATATGTGATCAACAGTTGGATGAAATGTCGGACATGTTTTTAAAGAAGGGTTATTCAGCTAATCTTTTGGACAAAGCACGTTCCAAGGTGTCAACTATAGAAAGGGAAACTTTATTAGAGAGGAATGAAAATAAAAACAAAAATAAAACGCCTTCAGAGGAGCGTTTCAAATGGGCTTTTATTAGCCAATACAATAGGTCCTTTAGGGGCATAGAGAGAGTTTTTAAAGACAATTGGAACATTCTTAAGCAAGATCCAGTGTTGGGATCCATGCTACCTGATAAACCCATCTTCATATATAGGAGAGCATCTTCATTAAAAAATCAACTTGTTAGAAGTAGCATGGATAACAACCCTAGACAAAGTATTAGAACCAAGGGCTTTCACCGTTGTGGTGATTGCCTGATGTGTCGAACTGTGAAATCACCTTTACGAAAGGTGACAGAATTCTCTGTTAATGGTTGCTCCTACCCAATAAGAGAGTTCATCACATGCCACTCCAAAAATGTTATATACCTCTTGGACTGTGCATGTGGACTCTTCTATGTTGGGAAAACAAGCAGATGTGCTAAAGTGAGATGGTCTGAACACATTTATAACATCCGTAAAGGTCTGGATACACAGATGGTTTCGGCCCATTTTAAGAAAATGCACCATTCTAAGGAATGTTTTTTAAAATCTTTCTGTGGAATACAAGTAATCCTTCCTAAATGGAGAACAAGGGACGTTGATAAAAGGCTATCACAAACAGAGATGCGCTGGATTCACCGTTTGGGCACTATGACACCAAGGGGGCTGAAGGTGAATTTGAGCTTAAATGTTTTCTGACGTAACCTCTATTCTCTGTGTGGCTTCTCTTCCTCTCTATGGCCTTTGCTATTTGCACATTTATTGATTTTTTAGTATTAATGGACTCTTGTTTTTATGAGTGATTTATGGTATTCTGCTGATCATGTTTTTTATTGTGTCTTTTTTTGCATGTAATTTTTGGATTGAATGACTTGGAACAATGTCATTACTATATATATGGATTCATAAAAGTTTTACGAACATTAACTAATAATGAAGTTTGATGGAGCTTTAAGAACTGTGGACGCCGCGGAAACCCTTGTGGAACGCAAGACATATGCACGTGGAACACACAGGAGGATGTGCCGTTAGTGTGGAACGCAAGTTACACGGACTTCTGCTATGGGTGAACCGCACGGACAACTTCCGCATCCGGCGGAGAGAGTCCGTACGCAAGCGCAGTTTCAATGCGGCGCCGGCGTACGCTGATTGAGTTCATCTATGGACACTGCCTGAAAGGGATTAAATACCCAGTGTTAGGATGTTTTGGCCATGCTTCTGACGAAGGATGGATCCCGTCCGAAACGCGTTAAGCGTGGCCTTTGTGTTTTTAGATTCCGGGGACGCATCCGATTGCTGGAAGGGATTTTTTGGTGTTGATTGTGAGCATCCGGAACTCATTCATCATATTCATCCGAAACATCTGGTGATATTCCATTCCCCCTGAGAAAAAGATCCCAGTGATGGTGATGTGCCCCTTGGAGATTGTTTTATGCCAATTTTCGTTTATATTGTTGTAAGTGCAAATCTGTTTAAAATAAATGTGTTCGTTTTAAGTACTGCTACACTATGATTGGTTTCTCTCTAAGTGCCTCCCACTAATTCCTATGCTAAGAGGAATAGGGGACACGTTTTACAGATCTTTCCTTACAATCCTTGGTGCTGACCGTCTTCTTTAAGAAAAGCGTCCATGAAGGTGTTTACACTCTATGGAGACTCTGATATGCTGATTTCTTATGGTGTTTTTGTAAGTGCAAATTTATAAGCAAACAAATGTGCCCACCTTCAAGGACTACTACACTATGATTGCCATTTTTTGAAGTGTATCCTATTAATTCCTACAAAAAGGAATAGGAAACACGTGTCTTTTAGGTTCATCATACAGTGTGTATAATCACGATCTACATCCATCGGTTGGTGTGAAGACAAATAGAGGATATCATATCTTCTTTTTTGGTGAATCAAAAATTGTTTTTCTTGTGGTGTTCATGGTGTTAAGTGTTAACATGGGTCTTGGGGAGCGCTACTATTGATGTACAAATTTTATTTCTCCACTATCTTGTAAGTGTGTTATTGGATGCACACTCTTGTACATTGTGTAGCTGCACTCTTTGATTAATTGCGCACTGTGTTCTGAAATATTCTATCACATAGTACAATATAGCCAGACAAACACAATACCGCACATAGGCCCTCATTCCGAGTTGTTCGCTCGCTAGCTGCTTTTAGCAGCATTGCACCCGCTAGGCCGCCGCCCTCTGGGAGTGTATCTTAGCTTAGCAGAATAGCGAACGAAAGAGTAGCAGAATTGCTACTAAATAATTTCCTGCAGTTTCTGAGTAGCTCCAGACCTACTCCTAGATTGCGATCAGCTCGGACCGTTTAGTTCCTGGTTTGACGTCACAAACGCCCTGCGTTCGGACAGCCACTCCCCCGTTTCTCCAGACACTTCCGCGTTTTTCCCTGACACACCTGCGTTTTTTAGCACATTCCCGGAAAACGCTCAGTTACCACCCAGAAACGCCCCTTTTTACACATTACGGCAGACAGTCCCCCTTTTTACACATTACAGCAGGCAGCGTCCCCTTTTTACACATTACGGCAGACAGTCCCCCTTTTTACACATTACAGCAGGCAGCGTCCCCCTTTTTACACATTACGGCAGACAGCGACCCCTTTTTACACATTGCGGCAGACAGGGTCCCTCTTTTTACACATTACGGCAGACAGCGCCCCCCTTATTACACATTACAGCAGGCAGCGTCCCCATTTTTACACATTACGGCAGACAGTCCCCCTTTTTACACATTACGGCAGACAGCGTCCCCCTTTTTACACATTACTGCAGAGAGTGTCCCCCTTTTTACACATTACGGCAGCCAGCGTCCCCCTTTTTACACATTACGGCAGCCAGTCCCCCTTTTTACACATTGTGGCAGAGAGAGAGAGAGAGAGAGAGAGAGAGAGAAAGAGATACTTACCATCTCTCCCCGCTGGCAGTCAGGCTCCTCGTGCTGGTGGATCCATTCCCGGGCAGCGGAGAAGGCGGAGGAGGGAGGGGGACTGGAGCCGCAGCGGCGCTATGTAATTGGTAGTAGCGCCGCTGCAGCAGCCCCCTCTCCTTCCGCATTGGCTGCCCGCCACTGTAAATGCTGGGATGAGGGAACCGCATCCCAGTATTCACAGCAGCGCCGGGCAGCCAATACGGAAGGAGAGGGGACTGCTGCAGCGGCGCTACTACAAATGACATAGCGCTGCTGCGGCTCCAGTCCCCCTCCCTCCTCCTCCTTCCCTGCCTCCGGCGCTGCTGCTCTCCTCCAGCATGGCGCACGGCACAGAACAGGCGGCTTGTAATGAGTCAATTTGACTCATTACAAGCCGCTGGCCGTGCGCCCTCAGGGTAACTGCACTGTGTGCCAGGCACACCTGACACACAGGTAGTTACGGCGCTGCTTAAGTGCCTGTAAATGCACAGCGCTGATGAGACAGGCGACTTTACAGAGGACACACAGACAAAAGGGGATGCAGATGCACTAAGCGATCATTACAGTATAATTTGGTAAATCAGAAGAGGTTGTTAGTATATCGTTGGCCAATGATATTGGCCTACCCACCAATCGTCCAGGTCACCTCTTGTCGGGCAGGTTCCTAACACTATGGGGCCAACATCCGGAACTCAGGAAACCCCCAAACATGATCCAGCAAAGGACCCCCCCAGGGCATCACACTAAGAAATAGTGATAGTAAAGGGATATAAAGTGTGAGTATATGGAGGTCCCTACTATGAGTTTAAAGGTAGAGAGTATGTGAAAAAAAATGTGCATACATAAATAATAGACAAACAGGATATAAAAAGTGACTGTGTATTTAAATGGTGATGCCCTGAGACAGTCCAGCCAGAACAGGCACGGGGGACCCTACGTCCAAACGCCGACCCCAAGTTGACTGACACTATGTGTAAATAAATAGGACTTACTTAAAATTATGCCTGTGTCACTGTGCAGTCCTTGTTGGTTTCCCTGCTTAAAAACATAGAGGGTGGTGGGGGAGGGGTGCCAATCTAGATTTGAGGCATTCTCAAACCTCAGGTGTGTATTTCTACACATATACATAGTAGGGGAAATGGTTCTAAATTGCACACCCTCCAGTAATGAAAGGTGCTATGCTGCTGAGAATAAAGTAGTACACATAGTGTCAGTCAACTTGGGGTCGGCGTTTGGACGTAGGGTCCCCCGTGCCTGTTCTGGCTGGACTGTCTCAGGGCATCACCATTTAAATACACAGTCACTTTTTATATCCTGTTTGTCTATTATTTATGTATGCACATTTTTTTTCACATACTCTCTACCTTTAAACTCATAGTAGGGACCTTCATATACTCACACTTTTATCCCTTTACTATCACTATTTTTTAGAGTGATGCCCTGGGGGGGTCCTTTGCTGGATCATGTTTGGGGGTTTCCTGCGTTCCGGATGTTGGCCCCATAGTGTTAGGAACCTGCCCGACAAGAGGTGACCTGGACGATTGGTGGGTAGGCCAATATCATTGGCCAACGATATACTAACAACCTCTTATGATTTACCAAATTATACTGTAATGATCGCTTAGTGCATCTGCACCCCCTTTTGTCTGTGTGTACTACTTTATTCTCAGCAGCATAGCACCTTTCATTACTGGAGGGTGTGCAATTTAGAACCATTTCCCCGACTTTACAGAGGAGATAGTGCCCTGCAGTCCCGGAGATCAGCTCAGCTACTTGTGTAAAAGATGGCGCCAAAATCTCTGTCAGGGAGTGAGGGAGAAAGAAATGCAGCTCCAGGGCGGGAACACCAGCAGTAGATGGCGCCTGGAGCTGGGGGAGGGGCTACAGGTCAGCGCCTTATCCCCTATGCTGGTCCTCACCACCGGGTACTGCGGAGCCTATGTAAAACGGATTTTAGTAAATCCGGCCTGTGCATCCTGCCCTAGTGGATATAGTAGGGTCCCTGTGCAGTACAGTGTCCATGCCAGCAGTGCGGTCCGTCTCCTGGGACTGTGACCGGACCACGATTTACCGGTGGGTCCCACCTGGGGGACCCTCTTACCTCCTCCCTGATGTGCAGCGGTGGTGTGCCTGAAGACCGGTGCGCCTCCGCTGCAAGTACCCGGGAACCCAGCCGCGGGAGTATGCAGCGCTGCTGGGAAGGCAGAATGTCAGAATGACATAAACAGTGCTGCGGCCCTTGAAGTCTTCTTAAAAAGCTCTTTTCAGGGCTGCCTAGCGCAGCCCAACCTGTTAGTGACCTGCTCTGCAGGCACCAATTTACAATCTGAGCTACAGTGCCCGGAGGCGGGGTTATAGAGGAGGCGGTGCAGTGCATCCTGGGAACAGTCAAAGCTTTAGCCTGTTGGTGCCTCGAATCAAGATCCAACTCTACACCCCGATGTATTCCCTGTTGAATGCCAGTGTACCCCAATGCAGGAATAATGATACCACGCCCCCGAGGGCAGAAACTAGGGAGGCCAATCCCGGGATCGGGATCGGCGGGATCCCGGGATTTAGGCTCAAAAACGGCCGGGATTGGAAGCTCCAATCCCGGGGATTGAGGGATCAGCATTGAGCGTCCTCAGGACGCTCAGACGCTGCCCGGCTCCCTCCTCCTGTATCCCCCTGCGCAGCGTGACCTGTGACTGTGAGGTCACGCTGCGCTTTCAGCAGCCGCCGAGCCGGAAAGTACGGCGGTCTTCACCTGCCGCCTCCTCCCAGCTCACCCTGCACTCACCCGCTGCCTCCTCCCGGCTCCCCTACACTCACCCGCCGGCTCCGCTGCACTCACCCGCCGGCTCCTCCTCACCTGCTACCTGGCTGTGTAGGTTTGTACGTTTTTTTTTATGTCTGCAGCGCGGGAGGGGCGGGGCGTGGGGGGCGGCCGGACACAGTCTAAAGCCAATCCCGGGATTGAAAAAATGGCCCGGGATTGGCTTCCCTAGCAGAAACAGAACGGGTGTGGAAAGGGTGAAAAGAATTGAATACCGCCCATAGTAACTTTTTAGGTCTTCTTTAAATTCTGTGTGTGATGCAAGTAGATTAAATTGAACTGAATTAAGTAACAGCATCTGCCAATGGTGAACACAGTATAAAGTAATATAGATTTTAGAGGGAATACTAAGAAATGGAGGATGAAGCTGTAAGTCATCATAGCCATAAATTACGGTGCAGTACTTAAGTACTTAGGACATCACTGTGTCAGCATTGCACTTCATGCACTGAAAAAGGATGGACATGGCGTCTTGTATTACCAGGTAGACACAAAGGGTTATATTTACTAAGGTTTGGGTTTAAAGAAGCAGAGATGTTGCCCAGAGCAATCAATCAGATTCTACTTATCATCTGTTTGCTATGGGCAACATCTCCACTTCTACAAACTTACACCTTAGTCATACCTCCCAACATGACCCTCTCCAGGAGGGACACAATGCTCTGCTCCTGGACTTTTCTCTTAATGTATGATTGCCATCACCTGTGCTGAAACACCTTTCTTATCCATTAACCTGTTCAAAACAGGTGCCGGCAATCATACATTAAGAGAAAAGTCCAGAAGCAGTGCATTGTGTCCCTCCTGGAGAGGGTCATGTTGGGAGGTATGCCTTAGTAAATATACCCCAGAGACTTCTCAGTAACTGTAACTTTGCAAGCTGAAAATTGAAATAGGCAAAAATAAAGATGGCTGGGAAACCGGGATGGGGCTGGAAAGTCGGCAGGCTTAACCCCGCCCCCTTACTGCAGCCTAAACCTAACCTTCCTACCCCAGCAGTTTATCACTAACCCTCCCAGACTGGATCCCTCTGGGAAACCTAGAGGTGTGAAAATAAATTTTTAATCAAAACGGAAATGCAAGAAGCTGCAAGGCTGATTTAGTGGTCATCAACATAAAATCTATTCTAGACTATTTTTTTCGGATGCCCACTAATGGAGGGTACTGGGCCACATAGAACCAACAAACGATAAACTTAGAATATAGGCGGGCTCACCAATGTGTCAACAGGTGTAAGGTGAGGTCGTGGGTTTAACTAGCTAGAGAGACAAAAAGGAAGTTTGTCAAATGTTAGGCTCCATCACTTAGGATTATTTGGCAGGTTCATTTGATTTATATAAAAAGACTATAAATTATTATTCAGCATTCAGGGAGGGGCAACTGTTTTCTATTAATTCCGACAAATGCTCCACACCTGTTGTGTTTGAAAGACACAGACTCTGGATAAGAGAAACAAGCGTCTTTTGAACAAACAAAAAAAAAAACAAATAAATAAATAATGCACGTGGGAGATTACAATAGGAAACTATTACACTGCTTCGGCGGAACTTAGAGACTATGAAAATGAAATATAAAGCACTCATGTTTTATTGAGGAGGAGCAGCAGCCAGCACTTATTCTGAATCACAGCAAGAGTGAAGTGGTTTGGTCTCAGCATTGATAACTTGCATTAACATATTCATTAGGCTGGTACGTCTCTGGAAGACAGAAGGTGTCAATGACTGCTTCATTCATAGAAGGGTGTTTGATAAATTGTATTGACAAGGGGATTTAATATAGGCAATAATGACTTTTCAAAGCCAAGCCGGCATGCCTGCATATGGGAGTGAATGGAATAATAACATCAAAAATATACAACCCGACTGTTTCCCAAACACAACAATCCAAAAAAAGGAAGGATTAAGCGGAATACATAGGGGAGAGATGAAAGGGGCAATCTAGCACCTGTGTGTTTGTAAATTTGCCAGTCCTTCGCCTAAATCTGCATATTATTAAAGCACTACTTACGATCATGTTCCAAGTCCGCCTAAATTAGAGTACAATATTAATGCTGATAGTTTGGAGTTAACTAAATACATGAATAATTAAAACCCTTAATATACAAAGAACTATACAAAGGGAAGTAACTATTTATTAATGTAACTAATCAGTGTACTATGTTGGGTTAATAAAGAAACTAAGACTAAAAAAAACGATTTTAATTACCTACCGGTAAATCCTTTTCTCATAGTCCATAGAGGATGCTGGGGTGCATTTAATACCATGGGGTATAGACGGGTCCTTTGGGAGCCACTGGCACTTTAAGAGTTTAATAGTGTGGGCTGGCCCCTCCCTCTATGCCCGTCCTACCAGACTCAGTCTAGAAACTGTGCCCGAGGAGACGGACATACTTTGAGAGAAGGAAATACACAGACAGTGGTGAGATTCACACCAGCTCACACATAACAAAAAGGAAAGCCAAGCTAACCAACTTGGAACAATTCAGCAACGGCTGAAACAATAATACTAAACCAAGTAACAATGCAGGAATACGAACCAGTGGGCGGGTGCCCAGCATCCTCTACGGTAGGTAATTAAAATCCTATTTTCTATTGCGTCCTAGAGGATGCTGGGGTCCATTTAGTACCATGCGGATGTACCAAAGCTCCCAATACGGGAGGGAGAGTGCTGAGGTTCCTGCAGAACAGACTGACCAAACTTTAGGTCCTCAGAGGCCAAAGTATCGAACTTGTAGAACTTAGCAAACGTGTTCGACCCAGACCAAGTAGCTGCTCGGCAAAGCTGTAAAGCCGAGACACCCCGGGCAGCCGCCCAGGAAGAACCCACTTTACGAGTAGAGTGGGCCTTAACAGGTTTTGGACATGGCAAGCCTCCTGTCGAATAAGCATGCTGGATAGTAAACCTGATCCAGCGAGAAATCGTCTGCTTAGAAGCAGGACAACCAACCTTGTTGGGATCATAAAGGACAAATAAAGCGTACGACTTCCTGTGACGAGAAGTTCTCTTCACATAAATTTTCAAAGCCCTCACCACATCCAAGGACTTTGAGGTAATTGAGGAGTCAGTAGCCACTGGCACCACAATAGGTTGGTTGATATGAAAAGCTGATACAACCTTCAGAAGAAACTGCTGACGCGTTCTGAGCTCAGCTCTATCGTCATGAAAAATCAAGTAGGGGCTCTTGCATGACAATGCCCCCAATTCTGACACACGTCTAGCAGATGCCAATGCCAATAGTGTGACCGCCTTCCAAGTAAGAAACTTGACGTCCACCTCCTGCAAAGGTTCGAACCAATCCGATTTCAGAAACTGCAACACCATGTTAAGATCCCAAGGTGCCGTAGGAGGCACAAAGGGTGGTTGGATGTGCAGAACCCCTTTAAAGAATGTCTAAACCTCAGGGAGGGCAGCCAATTGTTTCTGGAAGAAAATGGACAAGGCCGAAATCTGGACCTTTATGGAGCCCAAGCGTAGGCCCACATCCAGACCTGCTTGCAGAAAGAGGAGAAACCGTCCCTGTTGAAACTCCACCATTGGAAACTTCTTGGATTAACACCAAGACACATACTTGTTCCAAATCCGATGGTAATGTTTAGCCGTAACCCCCTTCCTAGCTTGTATCAGCGTAGAAATGACCTTTTTCGGAATACCCTTCCGAGCTAAGATCTGGCGCTCAACCTCCATGCCGTCAAACGTGGCCGCGGTAAGTCTTGATAGGCGAACTGCCCCTGTTGCAGAAGGTCCTTGCGAAGATGAAGAGGCCTCGGATCCTCCAACATTAATTCCAGAGGATCTGCGTACCAAGCCCTCCTTGGCCAGTCCGGAGCAATGAGGATCGCCTAAACTCTTGTTCTTTTTATTAGTTTGATAATCCTTGGGATGAGTGGAAGTGGAGGGAACACATACACTGACTGAAACACCCACGGAGTTACCAGTGCATCCACCGCCACCGCCTGTGGGTCTCTTGACCTGGAACAGTACCTCTGAAGCTTCTTGTTGAGGCGAGAGGCCATCGTGTCTACCTGAGGTACACCCCATCGGCTTGTCACCTCTGCGAACACCTCCGGGTGGAGGCCCCATTCTCCTGGGTGGAGATCATGTCTGCTGAGGAAGTCCGCTTCCCAGTTGTCCACTCCCGGAATGAAGATTGCTGATAGCGCCACAGCGTGATTTTCTGCCCAGAGGAGGATTCTTGTTACCTCTGACATTGCCACTCTGCTCTTCGTTCCGCCCTGTTGGTTTATGTAGGACACTGCCATTACATTGTCCAACTGAACTTGAATGGTCTGATCTTGCAGAAGATGTGCCGCTCGTAGAAAGCCGTTGTATATGGCCCTTAGTTCCAGAATGTTTATCGGAAGGATGGATTCCAGACTTGACCACTTTCCTTGGAAGTTTTCCCCTTGGGTGACCGCTCCCCAACCTCTGAGACTTGCATCCGTGGTTAGAAGGATCCAATTCTGAATCCCGAACCTGCGGCCCTCGTGTAGGTGAGAAGTTTGCAGCCACCAGAGGAGTGAAATTCTGGCTTTCGGCGACATGCGTATCCGCTGGTGCATGTGAAGATGTGATCCCGACCATTTGTCTAGGAGATCCAGTTGGAAGGACCTCGCATGGAATCTTCCGTACTTCTTCCCCAGAAGGCAAATGCACTGATGAACCGATACCTGGGCTGGCTTCAGGACATCCCGTACCATTGATTGGATCACCAACGCTTACTCTGCCGGTAGAAACACCCTCTGCACTTCCGTGTCGTGTATCATCCCCAGAGAGGGCAGTCTCCTTGTCGGTTCCAAATATGACTTTGGAAGCTTCAGGATCCCCCCATGATCCTGGAGTAGTCGAGTTGAGAGAGCAATACTCTGCAACAACCTCTCCCTGGAAGATTGGTTTTATCAGCAGATCGTCCAGATATGGAATTATGTTCACTCCTTCGCTTGCGGAGGAGTAGCATCACCTCTGCCATGACCTTGGTGAACACTCTCGGTGCTATGGAGAGGCCAAAAGGCAGTGCCTGGAACTGATAGTGACAATCCAACAGCGCAAATCTGAGATAAGCCTGGTGAGGCGGCCAGAGATCACCTCTCTCAGAGACTCCATCTTGATTTTGAATTCCCTCAAGTAGGGGTTCAATGACTTTAGGTTTAATATCGGCCTTACCGAATCATCCAGATTCGGTACCACAAACAGGTTTGAGTAATAACCCTTGTGTTTTAGGTGAGGTGGAACTGGAACAATAACATTTGTTTGGACAAACTGTCGAATGGCTTCCAGCAGGATAGCACTTTCAGTCAGAGAAACTGGTAAGCCTGATTTGAAGAATCTGTGAGGTGGGAGTTCCTGATACTTCAGTCTGTAGCCCTGGGTAACAATGTCTGTCACCCAGGGGTCTAGGCATGATGACGCCCAGATGTGACTGAAATCTTTTAATCTCACTCCCACCTGCCCGATCTCCAGGCTGGGAGGTCCACCGTCATGCTGAAGATTTTGAGGAAGCAGAACCTGGTTTCTGTTCCTGAGAACCTGTTGGTGCAGATTTTCTGGATTTTCCCCGACCACCCCTAAAGAAGGTGGAAAAGGATTTGGATTTTTTTAAATCTTGCGGTCCGAAAGGACTGCAGTGTAGACATAGGATAAGATTTCCTAGTCGGTGGTGCTGCTGAGGGGAGAAAGACTGACTTACCCGCAGTTGCCGTGGAAATCCACGCATCCAATGCATGCACAAACAGAGCCTGACCTGTGAAGGGTAGGTTTTCCACACTTTTCTTGGATTCTGCAGCCGTAGTCCATTGGCGTAGCCAGAGTCCTCTGCGTGCCGAGACCGCCATGGAAGTAGCCCTTGCATTTAGCATTCCAAGGTCTTTCATGGCCTTCACCATGAAGCCAGCAGAATCCTGTATGTGACGTAAAAAAAAAGTCAATGTCACTCCTATCCATATTATCTAAGTCCTCTAGTAATGTGCCTGACCAATTTACTATGGCTTTAGAAATCCACGCACAAGCAACAGTGGGCCTTAAAGCCACGCCTGTAGCAGTGTATAGGGATTTGAGCGTAGTTTCAATCTTGCGGTCAGCCGCCTCTTTTAAGGCGGTTGAACCAGGGACAGGTAAAACCACCTTTTTAGACAACCTATATTCAGAAGCATCTACTATAGGTGGGTTTCCCCACTTCTTTCTATCCTCTTCAGGGAATGGGAAAGCAATGAGAATTCTTTTAGGGATATGGAATTTTTTCTCTGGGTTTTCCCAGGAATTTTCAAATAAAGAGTTTAACTCCTTAGAAGCAGGGAAGGTAAGCGAGGATTTCCTATTTTCTGTAAAATAAGATTCCTCTACTTGTTCAGGTACGTTCTCAGCAATATGTAAAACATCCCTAATGGCTTCAATCATTAGCTGCACCCCTCTAGCAAGGGATGTATCTCCCCCCTGTATATCCCCATCACCGTCCCCTGTATCAGAGTCAGTATCAGTGTCAACTTGCATTATCTGGGCAAGTGTACGTTTTTTTCGGGTATGTAGGTGGGATATTCGAGGAAGTAGTGGGAGCTGAATACTTCAAACCCTCTACAGATTTCCTCAAAAACTGCGTCTCTTTCTCATTATGTGACATCCTTTATTAAATCTGGGATATCATTCTCCTTAAAGAATCCACCCATGGGGGTTCGGAATCTCGGATTCAGAAGGCTGGGAAAGCACATTGCAGTCCTGAGTACACGGAATAGACTCCTTAGGAGAAGATACACACTCTGCAGCACATGACACAGAGCACTTAGACATGGTAATGTGGATATGTACACTTACACACACATACAGGAAAATGTCAGACACGGTTTCCCCCAGAGTACCTTCAGAGAGTCACAGAGTATAAGGAGCCAGCCACACAGCGCCCCTGTGGGCAGTTACTATGATAAAAGCCCGGCGCTGACTAACTAATCTTAATTAGTACTAACTACACTCTCCCCTCCTGTCTATAAAACCCTGGTACTGCAGAGGATAACTGGAGATATGTGGGGGTCAGCGCTCCCTGTCATCTTCTTGCTTCAGTGATCTGCAGGGAGAAAATGGCGCAGGATCCACTCTGAGGAGAAGCGCCGCCCCCTGTAATGGCGCACGGCTTCCCGCACAATTAGATTATACTGGTCTGAGGTCTTTGATGCTAACAGCGGGATTAGCCCCTGTTAGCTGTATTTACCAGTCTTAGGGTGATCGCGCTGGCACAGGACGCTCCTCGGCAGCGTCTACATGTGCATGTTGCTGAGCCTTCATGGAGCGCAGCCTGTCAGAGCTGCGCTCCCACACTTGAGCCGCCATTACCGCCGGCGAATCGCTAACCGGGCCGCCGGCGCTGTACTCACCACTCTTCTTTCTTCTGGCTCTGTTAGGGGGTGGCGGCCATGCTGCAGGAGTGAGCGGTCGCCTCGCGGGTTTGCGATCAGCACCCTCAGGAGCTCAGTGTCCTGTCAGCGGAGATAAAGAACCATTAACTTCAAGAGTTGGCTCCTACTCCCCCCCCTAAGTCCCACGAAGCAGGGAAGCTGTTGCCAGCAGCCTTCCTGTACCTAACAACTCTTAGAAAAAAGGAATTTTATGGTAAGAACTTACCTTTGTTAAAACTCTTTCTGCGAGGTACTCTGGGCTCCACAAGGATAGACATTGGGGTGTGGAGTAGGATCTTGATCCGAGGCACCAACAGGCTCAAAAGCTTTGACTGTTCCCAAGATGCATAGCGCTGCCTCCTTTATAACCCCGCCTCCCTGCACAGGAGCTCAGTTTTTAGTTAACCAGCCCAATGCAGTAGCAGAAAAAGAGACAACAGTTAGTAGCCACAAACCCCACATTCAGGGCCGGTGCTAGGGTGTTTGGCGCCCTCCTGCAAACTATAATTTTGCGCCCTCCCTCCCTTAACTCATAAGGGGACAACGCGTGCCAAAGTGTGACCCAGAGCACCTGCTGTACCATAGTCGTGTTCCTGGTTTTCACTGGGCGGATGGCTGATGTTAGTGATATGCCTAACAGGTGGTCCTGTACACATTCGGACCACCCCTTACTTTTACCTATGAGCACAATCAAGAAGGCAGGGAGCCAGAAAGGAGGAGATGGGCACCGCTCTTCGTGCTGTTGGCGCCGCTGCTGCCCGTCATACAGTATGAGAGGCGCAGACAGCGGCAGTCGGCAGCAAAAGCATACAGTATCAGCAAGGACGCAGTGTGGGGAGCGCCTCTCCAGGCCAGCGCCGGGCATGGGTGACACAGTGACAGGACCTAGGGGGGGAGGGTGACACAGTGACAGGACACGGGGAGGTGACGCGGTGACAGGACACGGGGAGGTGACACAGTGACAGGACACGGGGAGGTGACACAGTGACAGGACACGGGGAGCTGACACGGTGACAGGACACGGGGAGCTGACACGGTGACAGGACACTTGAGGGTGACACGGTGGCAAGACACTTGAGGGTGACACAGTGACAAGACACTTGAGGGTGACACAGTGATAGGATGAGGGGGTGACACAGTAACAGGATACAGGGGGGTGACAGGACACGAGGGGTGACACAATGACAACACAGGGGAGGTGACACAGTGACAACACAGGGGAGGTGACAGTGACAAGACACTTGAGGGTGACACAGTGACAGGATGAGGGGGTGACACAGTAACAGGATACAGGGGGGTGACAGGACACAAGGGGTGACAGTGACAACACGGGGGGGGTGACACAGTGACAACACGGGGGGGTGACACAGTGACAACATGGGGGGGTGACAGTGACAACATGGGGGGGTGACACAGTGACAATACAGGGGGGCGACAGTGACAATACAGGGGGGTGACACAGTAACAATACAGGGGGTGACACAGTGACAACATGGGGGGGTGACACAGTGACAATACAGGGGGGTGACACAGTGACAACATGGGGGGGTGACACAGTGACAATACGGGGGAGTGACACAGTGACAATACGGGGGGGTGACACAGTGACAACACGGGGGGGTGACACAGTGACAGGACACTGGAAGGGGGAGGTAGAGACACAAAGTTTGGTCAGAACACAGAAAGGAAGGGCCCGAAGCAAGGGTGACACAGTAAGAAGTAAGAAGAGGGCGGAGGATCCGCTCCCCTCATGTTTATCAGTGTATTGTAGACTAACGTGGTATCTGCCGGGTACCGGACTTCTGGGTGCCCCTGTTCCCTCACCTGCTGTGCAGATTTACTGAGCGTTTCTGTCTCCGGCGCGTCCTGTGTCCTTGGCGCCGGTGGCCACGAAGCTGAGGACTACGAGAGCGCACTTCCGCCCGCAGCTGGGGGCTTCCTAGCAGCCGGGGAGGGGCCAGCCGCAGCAGCGAGAGATAAGGCGCTGCGGATCGAAATGGGGTGGAGCTTGCTTCTATTACACTGGGGTGGGGGGGGGGTTGGTTTGCTCACTGTTTTGTTTTATAACTGGTGACCACTTAATTATTTTTAGTAAATGCCGTGGTTCATTCTGCCTGATGGCGCCGCTGCCTGTGTGACAAGCGCGGCAGCATCAGTCATGTATAGAAGGAGGGATGCAGAGCGCCACTCCAGGCCGGCGCCTACCTGCTCTGCATCCCTTTGCTGAGCGGGTAGCACCGGCTCTGCCCACATTCTCACGACAGGAGAAGTGTCAGCGGCTAATGCCATACCAACCCAAAGAAGCTAAGTGCGTCAGGGTGGGCGCCTTGTGGAGCCCAGTGTACCTCGCAGAAAGAGTTTTAACAAAGGTAAGTTCTTACCATAAAACTCGTTTTCTGCTGCGGGGTACACTGGGCTCCACAAGGATAGACATTGGGGATGTCCTAAAGCAGTTCCTTATGGGAGGGGACGCACTGTAGCAGGCACAAGAACCCGGCGTCCAAAGGAAGTATCCTGGGAAGCGGCAGTATCAAAGGCATAGAACCTTATGAACGTGTTTAGTGAGGACCACGTAGCCGCCTTGCACAATTGTTCAAGGGTCGCACCACGGCGGGCCGCCCAAGAAGGTCCAACTGACCGAGCAGAATTGGCCGTAATGTGAGCAGGAGCTGACAGACCAGCCCTCACATAAGCATGTGCAATCACCATTCTAATCCATCTGGCCAAAGTCTGGTTGTGAGCAGGCAAGCCCCGTTTGTGAAACCCAAACAGAACAAAGAGAGAATCAGATTTCCTAATAGAAGCAGTTCTCTTCACATAGATACGGAGAGCCCGTACCACATCCAAAGACCGCTTTTTGGGAGACAGATCAGGAGAAACAAGTGCCGGAACCACAATCTCCTGATTAAGGTGGAACGAAGAAACCACCTTAGGCAAATAACCGGGACGAGTCCTAAGAACCGCCCGGTCACGGTGAAATATCAGATATGGGGAACTACAAGACAAGGCACCCAAATCCGACACTCTTCTAGCTGAGGCAATAGCCAGCAGAAACACCACCTTAAGGGAAAGCCACTTAAGATCAGCTGAACCAAGAGGTTCAAACGGAGACTCTTGTAATGCCTCCAAAACCACCGACAAGTCCCAAGGAGCCACAGGCGGGACATAGGGAGGTTGGATACGCAACACACCCTGAGTAAAGGTATGCACATCAGGCAAGGTCACAATTTTTCTCTGAAACCACACCGACAAGGCAGAAATTTGAACCTTGAGGGAGACCAGACGCAGGCCTAAGTCCAGGCCCTGCTGAAGAAAAGCAAACAACTTGGCTGTACTAAACTTGGAAGCGTCATAATTGTTAGATGCGCACCAAACAAAGTAAGAATGCCAGACCCTATGGTAAATCCGAGCAGAAGCCGGTTTCCGGGTCCGCAACACAGTTTGAATGACCGCCTCAGAAAACCCTTTAGCCCTCAAGACGGAAGCTTCAAGAGCCACGCCGTCAAAGACAGCCGGGCTAGGTCCTGGTAGACACAGGGGCCCTGAACCAGGAGGTCTGGGCGTTGTGGAAGTAGGATTGGACGTTCTGACGATAGGCCCTGCAGGTCTGAGAATCAATGCCGTCTGGGCCACGCTGGAGCCATGAGAAGCAGAATTCCTCTTTCCTTCTTGAACTTCCGAATTACCCTGGGCAGGAGTGACACCGGAGGGAACACGTACGGCAGCCGAAACCTCCACGGCACCGCCAGCGCATCCACGAATGCAGCTTGAGGATCCCTTGTCCTTGCTCCGAAGACCGGAACCTTGTGATTGTGTCGAGACGCCATCAGAGCCACGTCTGGAAGGCCCCACCTTTCCACTAGGAGTTGAAACACTTCTGGATGGAGGCCCCACTCTCCGGCATGTACGTCCTGATGACTGAGAAAGTCCGCTTCCCAAATCAGGACTCCCGGAATGAATATTGCCGATATGGCCGGTAGATGGCGTTCCGCCCATTGCAGAATCCGTGAGACTTCCTTCATTGCCAAACGGCTTCGAGTGCCGCCTTGATGATTTATGTAAGCCACTGTGGTGGCATTGTCTGACTGTACTTGAACAGGATGGTTCTGAATTAAATGCTGGGCCAGGTTCAACGAGTTGAAGACCGCCCGCAATTCCAGAATGTTGATCGAGAGGAGAGACTCCTCCTTGGTCCACCGACCCTGAAGGGAGTGTTGCTCCAGCACCGCGCCCGAACCCCTTAGACTGGCATCTGTCGTCAACAGGACCCAGTCGGATATCCAGAAGGGACGGCCCCTGCACAATCGTTGGTCCTGGGGCCACCAGTGTAGCGACAGACGGACCTCCGGAGTCAAAGAGAGCATGTGAGACCTGATCCGGTGAGGCAGGCCGTCCCAATTGGCTAGAATCAGCCTCTGGAGGGGGCGAGTATGGAATTGAGCATACTCCACCATGTCGAATGCTGACACCATGAGGCCCAGCACCTGCATCTCCGAATGTATCGACACTTGCGGACGAGAAAGGAAGCAACGAATCCTGTCCTGAAGCTTCAGGACTTTCTCCTGAGACAAGAACAACCTCTGGTTGTGAGTGTCCAATAGCGCTCCCAGGTGCACCATGCTCTGAGCAGGGACAAGGGAGGATTTCTTCCAGTTGATGAGCCACCCGTGGGCTTGCAGAAACAGGACAGTCATATCCAGAAGACGCAGGAGAAGTTCTGGGGAATTTGCCAGGATCAACAAGTCGTCCAGATACGGTAGGATCCTGACCCCTTGACGGCGGAGTACCACTGTCATCACTGCCATAACTTTGGTGAAGACTCGCGGAGCCGTAGTTAAACCAAAAGGTAATGCCTGAAAATAAGATTTTACTTACCGATAAATCTATTTCTCGTAGTCCGTAGTGGATGCTGGGGACTCCGTCAGGACCATGGGGATTAGCGGCTCCGCAGGAGACAGGGCACAAAACTAAAGCTTTAGGATCAGGTGGTGTGTACTGGCTCCTCCCCCTATGACCCTCCTCCAAGCCTCAGTTAGGATACTGTGCCCGGACGAGCGTACACAATAAGGAAGGATATTGAATCCCGGGTAAGACTCATACCAGCCACACCAATCACACCGTATAACTTGTGATCTAAACCCAGTTAACAGTATGACAAACGTAGGAGCCTCTGAACAGACGGCTCACAACAATAACAACCCGATTTTTTTGTAACAATAACTATGTACAAGTATTGCAGACAATCCGCACTTGGGATGGGCGCCCAGCATCCACTACGGACTACGAGAAATAGATTTATCGGTAAGTAAAATCTTATTTTCTCTGACGTCCTAAGTGGATGCTGGGGACTCCGTCAGGACCATGGGGATTATACCAAAGCTCCCAAACGGGCGGGAGAGTGCGGATGACTCTGCAGCACCGAGTGAGAGAACTCCAGGTCCTCCTCAGCCAGGGTGTGCCCCTGACCAAGTAGCAGCTCGGCAAAGTTGTAAAGCCGAGACCCCTCGGGCAGTCGCCCAAGATGAGCCCACCTTCCTTGTGGAATGGGCATTTATATATTTTGGCTGTGGCAGTCCTGCCACAGAATGTGCAAGCTGAATTGTACTACACATTCAACTAGCAATCGTCTGCTTAGAAGCAATAGCACCCAGTTTTTTGGGTGCATACAGGATAACAGCAAGTCAGTTTTCCTGACTCCAGCCGTCCTGGAAATCTATATTTTCAGGGCCCTGACAACATCTAGCAACTTGGAGTCCTCCAAGTCTCTAGTAGCCGCAGGTACCACAATAAGCTGGTTCAGATGAAACGCTGACACCACCTTAGGGAGAAACTGGGGACGAGTCCGCAGCTCTGCCCTGTCCGAATGGACAATCAGATATGGGCTTTTGTGAGACAAAGCCGCCAATTCTGACACTCGCCTGGCCGAGGCCAGGGCCAACATCATGGTCACTTTCCATGTGAGATATTTCAAATCCACAGATTTGAGCGGTTTAAACCAACGTGATTTGAGGAATCCCAGGACTACGTTGAGATCCCACAGTGCCACTGGAGGCACAAAAGGGGGTTGTATATGCAGTACTCCCTTGTCAAATTTCTGGACTTCAGGAACTGAAGCCAATTCTTTCTGGAAGAAAATCGACAGGGCCGAAATTTGAACCTTAATGGACCCCAATTTGAGGCCCATAGACACTCCTGTTTTCAGGAAATGCAGGAATCGACCGAGTTGAAATTTCTTCGTGGGGCCTTCCTGGCCTCACACCACGCAACATATTTTCGCCACATGTGGTGATAATGTTGTGCGGTCACCTCCTTCCTGGCTTTGACCAGGGTAGGAATGACCTCTTCCGGAATGCCTTTTTTTTTTTTTTTTTTTCCCCCTTAGGATCCGGCGTTCAACCGCCATGCCGTCAAACGCACCCGCGGTAAGTCTTGGAACAGACATGGTACTTGCTGAAGCAAGTCCCTTCTTATCGGCAGAGGCCCTGAGTCCTCTGTGAGCATCTCATGAAGTTCCGGGTACCAAGTCCTTCTTGGCCCATCCGGAGCCACGAGTATAGTTCTTACTCCTCTACGTCTTATAATTCTCGGTACCTTTGGTATGAGAAGCAGAAGAGGGAACACATACACCGACTGGTACACCCATGGTGTTACCAGAACGTCCACAGCTATTTCCTGAGGGTCTCTTGACCTGGCGCAATACCTGTCCAGTTTTTTGTTCAGGCGGGACGCCATCATGTCCACCTTTGGTCTTTCCCAACGGTGCACAATCATGTGGAAACAACTTCTCGATGAAGTCCCCCACTCTCCCGGGTGGAGGTCGTGCTGAGGAAGTCTGCTTCCCAGTTGTCCACTCCCGGAATGAAAACTGCTGACAGTGCTATCACATGATTTTCCGCCCAGCGAAGAATCCTTGCAGTTTCTGCCATTGTCCTCCTGCTTCTTGTGCCGCCCTGTCTGTTTACGTGGGCGACTGCCGTGATGTTGTCCCACTGGATCAATACCGGCTGACCTTGAAGCAGAGGTCTTGCTAAGCTTAGAGCATTGTAAATTGCTCTTAGCTCCAGTATATTTATGCGGAGAGAAGTCCCCAGACTTGATCACACTCCCTGGAAATTTTTTCCCTGTGTGACTGCTCCCCAGCCTTTCAAGCTGGAATCCGTGGTCACCAGGACCCAGTCCTGAATGCATAACTGTGGCACTTTAGTAGATGAGCACTCTGCAGCCACCACAGAAGAGACACCCTTGTCCTTGGAGACAGGGTTATCCGCTGATGCATCTGAAGATGCGATCCGGACCATTTGTCCAGCAGATCCCACTGAAAAGTTCTTGCGTGAAATCTGCCGAATGGAATCGCTTCGTAAGAAGCCACCATTTTTCCCAGGACCCTTGTGCAATGATGCACTGACACTTTTCCTGGTTTTTGGAGGTTCCTGACTAGCTCGGATAACTCCCTGGCTTTCTCCTCCGGGAGAAACACCTTTTTCTGGACTGTGTCCAGAATCATCCCTAGGGACAGCAGACGTGTCGTCGGAGACAGCTGCGATTTTGGAATATTTAGAATCCACCCGTGCTGTCGTAGAACTACTTGAGATAGTGCTACTCCGACCTCCAACTGTTCTCTGGACCTTGCCCTTATCAGGAGATCGTCCAAGTAAGGGATAATTAAGACGCCTTTTCTTTGAAGAAGAATCATCATTTCGGCCATTACCTTGGTAAAGACCCGGGGTGCCGTGGACAATCCAAACGGCAGAGTCTGAAACTGATAGTGACAGTTTTGTACCACGAACCTGAGGTACCCTTTGTGAGAAGGGCAAATTTGGACATGGAGGTAAGCATCCTTGATGTCCAGGGACACCATATAGTCCCCTTCTTCCTGGTTCGCTATCACTGCTCTGAGTGACTCCATTTAGAATAGGTCTCACCGAGCCGTCTGGCTTCAGTACCACAATATAGTGTGGAATAATACCCCTTTACTTGTTGTAGGAGGGGTACTTTGATTATCACCTGCTGGGAAT
This sequence comes from Pseudophryne corroboree, assembly GCF_028390025.1. Classification (NCBI taxonomy): domain Eukaryota; kingdom Metazoa; phylum Chordata; class Amphibia; order Anura; family Myobatrachidae; genus Pseudophryne; species Pseudophryne corroboree. Next base: position 115,479,229 of record NC_086448.1, read on the forward strand.
ACAGCTTGTGAATTGTTTCCAATACTGCCTCCCTGTCGGAGGTAGACGTTGGTAAAGCAAACTTCAGGAACCTGCGAGGGGGAGACGTCTCGAATTTCCAATCTGTACCCCTGGGATACTACTTGTAGGATCCAGGGGTCCACTTGCGAGTGAGCCCACTGCGTGCTGAAACTCTTGAGACGACCCCCCACCTCACCTGTTTGTACGGCCCCAGCGTCATGCTGAGGACTTGGCAGAAGCGGTGGAAGGCTTCTGTTCCTGGGAATGGGCTGCCTGCTGCAGTCTTCTTCCCTTACCTCTATCCCTGAGCAGATATTATGGGGACGAAAGGACTGAGGCTGAAAAGACTATGTCTTTTTCTGCTGAGATGTGACTGGGGGTAAAAAAGGTGGATTTTCTAGCTGTTGCCGTGGCCACCAGGTCCGATGGACCGACCCCAAATAACTCCTCCCCTTTATACGGCAATACTTCCATGTACCGTTTGGAATCTGCATCACCTGACCACTGTCGTGTCCAGAAACATCGTCTGGCAGATATGGACATCGCACTTACTCTTGATGCCAGAGTTTCGCATATATAGAAATGCATCTTTTAAATGCTCTATAGTCAATAAAATACTGTCCCTGTCAAGGGTATCAATATTTCCAGTCAGGGAATCCGACCAAGCCACCCCAGCGCTGCCCATCCAGGCTGAGGCGATCGCTGGTCGCAGTATAACACCAGTATGTGTGTATATACTTTTTAGGATATTTTCCAACCTCCTATCAGTTGGCTCCTTGAGGGCGTCCGTATCTGGAGACGGTAACGCCACTTGTTTTTATAAGCGTGTGAGCGCCTTATCCACCCTAAGGTGTGTTTCCCAACGCGCCATAACTTCTGGCGGGAAAAGGTATACCGCCAATAATTTTCTATCGGGGGAAACCCACGCATCATCACACACTTCATTTAATTTATCTGATTCAGGAAAAACCACATGTAGTTTTTTCACACTCCACATAATACCCTTTTTTGTGGTACTTGTAGTATCAGAAATATGTAACATCTCCTTCATTGCCCTTAACAAGTAACGTGTGGCCCTAAAGGAAAATACGTTTGTTTCTTCACCGTCGACACTGGAGTCAGTGTCCGTGTCTGTGTCTGTGTCGACCGACTGAGGTAAAAGGACGTTTTAACGCCCCTGACGGTGTTTTAGACGCCTGGACAGGTACTAATTGGTTTGCCGGCCGTCTCATGACGTCAACCGACCTTGCAGCGTGTTGACATTATCACGTAATTCCTTAAATAAGCCATCCATTCCGGTGTCGACTCCCTAGAGAGTGACATCACCATTACCGGCAATTGCTCCGCCTCCTCACCAACATCGTCCTCATACATGTCGACACACAAGTACCGACACACAGCACACACACAGGGAATGCTCTGATAGAGGACAGGACCCCACTAGCCCTTTGGGGAGACAGAGGGAGAGTTTGCCAGCACACACCAAAAACGCTATATTATACAGGGACAACCTTTATATAAGTGTTTTTCCCTTATAGCATTTTAATATATATATACATATCGCCAAATAAGTGCCCCCCCTCTCTGTTTTAACCCTGTTTCTGTAGTGCAGTGCAGGGGAGAGCCTGGGAGCCTTCCCACCAGCCTTTCTGTAAGGGAAAATGGCGCTGTGTGCTGAGAATAGGCCCCGCCCCCTTTTCGGCGGGCTTCTTCTCCCGTTTTTCTGAGACCTGGCAGGGGTTAAATACATCCATATAGCCTCCAGGGGCTATATGTGATGTATTTTTAGCCAGAATAAGGTATTATACATTGCTGCCCAGGGCGCCCCCAGCAACGCCCTGCACCCTCCGTGACCGTTGGTGTGAAGTGTGTGACAACAATGGCGCACAGCTGCAGTGCTGTGCGCTACCTTCATGAAGACTGAAAAGCCTTCTGCCGCCGGTTTCTGGACCTTCAGCATCTGCAAGGGGGGTCGGCGGCAAGGCTCCGGGACGAACCCCAGGGTGAGACCTGTGTTCCGACTCCCTCTGGAGCTAATGGTGTCCAGTAGCCTAAGAAGCCAATCCATCCTGCACGCAGGTGAGTTGAACTTCTCTCCCCTAAGTCCCTCGATGCAGTGAGCCTGTTGCCAGCAGGACTCACTGAAAATAAGAAACCTAAAAACTTTTTCTAAGCAGCTCCTTAAGAGAGCCACCTAGATTGCACCCTGCTCGGACGGGCACAAAAACCTAACTGAGGCTTGGAGGAGGGTCATAGGGGGAGGAGCCAGTACACACCACCTGATCCTAAAGCTTTAGTTTTGTGCCCTGTCTCCTGCGGAGCCGCTAATCCCCATGGTCCTGACGGAGTCCCCAGCATCCACTTAGGACGTCAGAAAAACTGGTAATGGAGGTTGCCAATTGCAAACCTCAGGTATTGCTGATGCGACACTGCTATAGGAATATGCAGGTAAGCATCCTGTATGTCCAGGGAGACCATATAATCCCCAGGTTCCAAGGCCAGAACTATAGAGCGAAGAGTTTCCATACGGAACTTGGAGACTTTCACAAACTTGTTCAATGCCTTGAGGTTGAGAATGGCCGGGAGGACCCATTCGGTTTCGGGACTAGAAACAGCGGAGAATAGTACCCCCGGCCTCTCTGAGCAAGAGGCACCCGTTCTACCACTCCTGTGTCCAGGAGGGTCTGTACCACCGAATGTAGAGTTTTTACCTTTGTCTGGTCCAAAGGGACGTCTGTCAGGCAAAATCGATGAGGGGGACGGTTTCTGAAGGCTATGGCGTAACCTCGAGTGACGACTTCCCGTACCCAGGCATCTGAAGTGGTCTTCAACCATTCCTGGGTATACCCTAGAAGCCGGCCCCCCCACCCTGGGATCCACAGGGGGAGGCCCGCCCACGTCATGCGGCAGGCTTATCGGTCTTGGAAGCTGGCTGACGGGCCGCCCAGGCTCTTTTGGGCTTTGGCTTAGCAGGTTTGGAAGTGCGGGCCTGCTTGTGGTACGCCTGACCTTTTGCTTTACCTGAAGGACGAAAGGAAGTACCTTTAGCCTTCGACACAGAAGGAGCGGTACTTGGCAGACAGGCAGTTTTGGCAGTAGCCAAGTCAGCCACTATCTTATTTAAGTCCTCCCCAAACAGAGTATCTCCCTTGAAAGGGAGTACCTCCAGGGTTTTTCTAGAGTCCAGATCCACAGACCAGGATCTCAGCCACAATATCCGGCGAGCCAGGACTGACGTAGTAGAGGCCTTGGCTGCTAGAATTCCGGCATCAGAAGCCGCCTCTTTAATATAGTGAGAAGCTGTGACAATATATGACAAGCATTGTCTAGCATGGTCAGAAGAGATTTCAGCTTCCAACTCTAGGGCCCATGCTTCAATAGCCTCTGCAGCACATGTTGCTGCAATAGTGGGCCTTTGTGCAGCACCCGTGAGGGTGTAAATCGCTTTCAGACAACCCTCCACACGTTTATCCGTAGGCTCTTTTTAGACGTGACGGTAGTGACAGGTAGAGCTGAGGAAACCACCATCCTAGCCACATGCGAGTCCACTGGAGGAGGCGTTTCCCAATTTTTAGACAGCTCTGGCGCGAGGGGATAGCGAGCCAGCATCTTCTTTTGAGGCACAAACTTCTTCCCTGGGTTTCCCCAGGATTCCTGACGTATATTCACTAGGTGGTCAGAATGAGGTAAAACTTGTTTAACCACCTTCTGACGCTTGAACCTATCTGGTTTCTTAAGAGGGACGGATGGCTCGGGATCATCTGTAATCTGTAGAATCAACTTAATAGCCTCCAAAAGATCAGGAACATCCACATGTGAACTACCCTCCCCATCAGCAGTATCTGTATCAGAATCTGTGGGGTCAGTGTAAGCGCCATCTTCATCAGACGAGGTGTCAGTGACGGTAGTCGATTGTGAGGAGGTAAGAGCTCGCTTAGAGGACACCTTGGTCTTAGGCGAGCGAGGGTCAGACTTTTTAGTAGTCAAGGACTGGTTAAATTTCTTCAATTGAGCAGACAAGTTATCTGCCCACGGCGGGTTAGCCGCAGGGACCACATACGGTTGAACCGGCATAGGAGGTCCCATAGGGGGCGTTAGTTTAGTAACTAGCGTATTCAGAAGTGTGGAGAAAGAAGCCCACGGCGGGTCATTATGGACCCCCGTTGCCACAGTTCCACTGGGGGGCAAGGAGCCCCCAGAACCAGAGCCCGCAGCTGCTATATTCTCCTCATAGGGATCTGTGGCGTCAGCAACACCGGTAGTGTGTTCAGCCACAGAACTGTTACCTTCAGAAGCAGACATGATATAACTTGCAATATCAGGTAACACAGTACAATTGTAGCAGCACAATACCTCTTGCCCAAACCCCTGTGCAGTGTAGTCAGCACCAGCAGGGATACAGGAGAGATATGGTGACTAAAATTACAGAGAAAAATACAAATTAGAGTATATCTTGTGAATATCCTATATTATTATAAACCTGACGCACCAAGCCCCCTCAGGTTATAGAATATAGGGATAGCAAGTTGAGTGAGAGACACAAAATGGAAATCACCCAGCAAGCTAATGCACACACATATAGTCACAGTTATACAATGCAGAGGTTATTACCAACAATAATACTGCACTGGACTAGCTTATATATATAGCTATGTAGTCAATAGATATAACACTGCACAGTAAGAACTGGATGTATATCACAGGGTACTTGTACCAGAGAACCTTGACTAAATGCACTCTTTCTTGACTATCACTGTCTAAATGACATGTAGAATACTTAAGTGTCTTGTAAAGTCACAGCGCTGACTACCAGGCGGCTTTACAAAGGAGGATTTGCCCAAGCAGTCCCAGGAACAGTGTAGCTGAAAGAAATGGTGCCCAGACACTGACAGGGAGTGAGGGAGAGACAGATATGCAGCTCCAGGGCGGGAACATTTACTGGAAATGGCGCCCTGGGGCTGGGTGAGGGGCTCCAGGTCTAAGCCTTATCCCCTCTGCTGGCAAAACCACCTGGTACTGCGGGCTACAAATAAAAAGGTTTAAAGAGAAAACCAGACCTGCGCCCATGCCCTGGTGATCTAGTGGGAACGCCTGTACTGCCCCAGTGTCCACCGCCACCGCGCATGCCCCACCTCCCACCGGCCGCGCCGGATCGCGATACAGCACGGGTCCCGCGAGCGGGACCCACTCACCACCTCCCGAAACGCGGCCACGCGATCCCGGAGAGCCCCAGTCGTGTGTGCCTGACCAGAAGAAAACCAGGGCGCAGGAGTGTACAGCGCCGCTGGGGAGAGATAGAGCTGCAGCAGTGAATGTCTCCTGACATCCACACACTGCTGCAGCCCTTGAAGTCTTCACTTTTCTTCATAAAAAAGCTCTTCTTAGGGCTGCCTGGAGCAGCCCCTCTGTTATGTGCCTGCTATCTGCGGCACCAACTACAAAACTGAGCTCCTGTGCAGGGAGGTGGGGTTATAGAGGAGGCGGCGCTATGCATCTTGGGAACAGTCAAAGCTTTTGAGCCTGTTGGTGCCTCGGATCAAGATCCTACTCTACACCCCAATGTCTATCCTTGTGGAGCCCAGTGTACCCCGCAGCAGAAAAATAAAACTAGAAAAACTCCTAGGAGCTACCCTAGCTGTGACCGGCTCCTCCGGGCACATTTTCTAAACTGAGTCTGGTAGGAGGGGCATAGAGGGAGGGGCCAGCCCACACTATTAAACTCTTAAAGTGCCAGTGGCTCCCAAAGGACCCGTCTATACACCATGGTACTAAATGGACCCCAGCATCTTCTAGGACGTAAGAGAAATGCATGTTAAACTCTGTACAATAGGCATGTATTTAAACTTATTATTAATCCAATGTATATACTGTCTTATTTCCAGAGCTGGATTAAGGGAGGTGCGACAGGGGTGGTCAACCCAGTTGCCCCCACACAGCAGGGTAATCTGGCCGGGCAATTGGTACAACAGCTACCACCGCTAACGCTGTATACAGCGCAGAGCAGCTCCTGAGTCACCTCATCAGCGGCACATGACACTGCGCTGTATGCAGCCTGAGCAGCGGCAGACGCAATCCCTATTGCAGGGATGGAAAGCACAGGAGGTGAGTACTGGGTGGCACAGAGGAAGCGGGGGTCATTTTATTGGGAGGGGGGGGGGGGGGGGCACAAATGAGTTGTCCCAGGGCCCCCACAAGCCTTAATCCGGCCCTGCTTATTTCATGTGAATTGCAGCATCACCACCAGTGGCAGGGAGTGGGTTCTACTTGCCCAGGCCTGGGCTTGATGGAGGGGCCTGGCAGGAGCCCAGGTCTGCGCTCATCCCATCTGTCAGCTAGCCGGCAGCCGCAGCTGTCTCCTCCGTCTGCAGGGGGGATTTAGCAATCGCACTGGAAGCTCAGCGGTGTGGACAAACATCTGTCATTAGGCCATGCCCCCAACTTTACTGGGGTCCAGGCAACTCTATGGCTCTGATCACCACTACAACACTGTAACTACTGTACTAGAACCTCTTTTTATGTATAAGCAATGACCCTTGTCAGAGCCTGATTCAGAGATAGTCGCATTGGAGCAATTCTTTGCCACTGCACATGTGTTTCAGGCTGTGTACACACGGTGCAATATTTCTTTCGATTTTGACTATATAGTCAAAATCGTAAGAAAATATAGTGCATATCACACCGTGTGTATAGTCCTTGTGATGCCGATGTTCGGTCCCGTGGGATCGGCATAATAAGGAAAAATAGACTGTTCTGGCAGCCCAACATTGACTATATTGGAGGGCCGGGCTCTGGCCACGTTGAATAGTCAATGTCGGACTGTACGGCGCATCACGCCGTGCGTACACAGCCTAAGTCACACCGGACATGTGCCATAATGGTCTTGTGATGGCGGTCTCAGTAGTTATTCCCAAAGTGATTGACAGTCAGGCACCTTTTACAGGGCCATAGAGAGATGCCCAACCCTGTCAAAGATGGGGGCGTGGCCTAATAACGTATATGTGGCCATAACCCCTTTCTAAAAAGTGTGAAAAAAACCTTCTTGTGTACCTACGCCATGGCGCGATGCCGACCTGAGCGGTGTGTGTGTGCCGTGAGCCATTCAGCCAAGGGCAGATCGGGGAAGGGGGGGGGGGATGCGGTTAGTGCGGTTGCTATCGCCCCTGCAGGCAGAGGACACTGCTGCACTCAGCGGCAGCAGGCCCCCTGGACTAACAGCAGTCCAGCACATGGCATGGGTGCTGGGCTAGGGAGAGAGGCTGTGGCTGCAGGCTGACTGACAGGTAAGTTAGAGGGGCAGGGGGACTAAGTATGGACTTGGACCACTCCAGCGCACCCGAGCCTGGACAATTAGAACCTGCCCCCCCTCGACGCCTCTGATCGTTTATGGGCGGTAACGAGGAGGGCTACTAAATTGCAGGTGTGTCACAACTATTTTGGGGGCATGTAACAGCCCGCGACTGCGATCTCGTATGCAGTCAACATGGCTCTGTCGGCCAGTCAGTCAGTGAAATGTGATCGCAATTTAATTGACAGGAAGTGACCGTTGGTAACATAGTTTTTTTTTAGAGTGGTTGGGAAAACGCAGGTGTGTCATGGACGTTTTTGAGGCATGTATCTGTCGTCATCTGCGATCGCTGTGATCATAAATATGGCGCCCAGTGTGACTGCAATTGCATTATTCTGCATAGGCATGGGTCAACCGCAACGGTCCATGGTATTCCTTTTTTGCGTATATATTACCTGTTCCCTGCGTCTTACAAGAAAGATCCTCCCGGCCGGACAGCGGTTATATATATGTTATGACTTTCCCTCTGCATACTGATTACCAATACTAAAGCTTTGAGCCTTGCAGTACTATTCATCTAACAACTTTAACAATACTAGAAAAGGCGCCACTACCCTTCCGCTGGCAGATAGTGCTATATTAAGCATGATTATTACTTTCTGTGCTTCCTACCTGAAGTTTTCCACAAACTTATGATACAAGCGGAGTGGATCAGAACTGATATATAATACTGCACATTGGATATTCCTATTGTCACTTTTGATATACTTCTCAGGAGTAGAAAAATATATTTTATATATATAATATAGATGTGGGAATATTGTGCTACGGCCGGCCGATTCATGTTCATATAATGTATTAACATTGAAATTATTTATTATATTTTTATGTATTCATAAATAAAAGCTAATATCATATAGCCACATACTAGCGCTTTTCCAGTTTTTCCAAATAAGAATCATACAGATTTTTGCCACGGAGGATGGAGGGGAACTACATGGTGCAGGCTGCATGTCCCTCTTCCTCTGCCCTTCGCCTCTGGCAGTGTGGAGGCAGCCAAGTGATACAGAGGTAATCTCGTGGTTTGAAAGAGGGCTGCTTAAAAAATAATTAAATAAATATGAGAGAACCCTATATCTGTGCAAGGTTATTTTTTTGAAGGTGCATCCACATGTCCAATTCAGAGACCAGAAGCCTTCCGCCTTTGTGCAGGATTTTTAAGTTCCAATTTACAGGAGCCTTCCACATCCTACACAGAGAAGGGTGAATGATACCAAGGCAAGTGTGGAACTAATCTTTCATTTAAAGATAATGTTTTTGTTTAATAAAGCATTTTGTAGCTCTTATCTCTGCCAATGATCTCAACAAACTGTATTATCACTAGAAATTAATGGTAATAGCTGCAAATCTGTATTTAAAGTGTCCTACCGATACCATAAATCACATGTACTCCAGGAATAAGGGGGCAGATGTATTAACCTGGAGAAGGCATAAGGAAATGATAAACCAGTGATATGTGCAAGGTTATAAAGGCAGCAGCCAATCAGATCCTAACTGTTAATTTACATATTGGAGCTGATTGGCTGGTGCCTTTATTACCCTGCACATATCACTGATTTATCACTTCCTTATGCCTTCTCCAGGTTAATACATCTGCCCCGTTAGGTTCTGTTCTCCCTCATCCGCCCCCAGCAATGAATTCCTTCCCCGCAGAGCTTATATAGAGGGGATGCGGTACCGTGAACTGTTCTGTTGTATCTTCCCCCAGTCACTGACAGCTCTATCTTATGAAACGGTTATATGTTATACCGCTGAGCACGTCTTCCCTAGTGCTGCCAGACCAGTGCTTGTGTTCCTATGGGTAGGTGCTCAATTACACAAATTTACGGCCTTAGCCTCTGCAGACTCTGTAGTTCTACGGGCATGCGGAACAGTCTGATGGCATAAGTACAGTTTGCACTCAGTATGTAGTCATACTGTCAACATTAAGAATGACGACACTGTAAAGTCAAATGGTTCCGAATGTCGACATTCAAAAGGTCTGTGTTAAGTCTGATTAGTTGTATTCCTGGTGCCTGCATGTAAGAATTTATCCCAAAATAAATAATAATCCAGGATTGTATCAATAATGCCAGTCCTAATTATACTCCAACAGATCAATATTCCAGAAAAACAAAACAAGAACCGTAAGACTTGGAACTTTCCTAAACAGTTTTTGTAAAATATAGTATTATTGCTGCTGCAATTTAAACCTTAAATACAATATTTTTAAAAACTGTAATCGTTAAACAATCGGCTTAATTAAACAAATGATGATAATGGGTATGAAGTGTTGTTCAGAAACAGCAATTTACTGGTAACATATCTACCTGGTTATAAATCTATTATTTGTTAGGAAAACAGGTACATGTTTGCCTTATCGCAACATGTGCCTGGTTCTCACCAAGTGTCATGATTTCTGGAAATAAGTGTGATTGATACGGTAAGTAAACAATTCTGTAATAAGTACAAGTTCTAAGCAATTAGGCTAATTCATTGTTAGGTATGTATATGAAGTAGCAGAAATCATCTCCAGCCTATACTCTGGGATATAGTATACCTGTTATAAAACATCGGAAACGAAAAGCTTACATTTTTCGCGATTTTTCCCAATGTTTCACAGATATTTTTTTTTACAGGCTATCCAATTTGGTCACCTGTAAAATATAAATTTTCTTACAAAAACAACAACAGTAAAACCTGTGTGTCTTCATTAAAAATGCGCCGTTTTCGTGAGAAAACTAGACTGTTTTCGGGGATATGGTTTTACCTGCATGAGGCAAGTGAAACAAAATCCCTGATAAGCCACGGCTCGTGCTAGTTTATCAGGGCTAATTGGATAGCCCCCGGCGCAACAATTACCCGCGGTCACTGTATTCAGATAAGCCACTATGGGGGATATCCAATTATACTCGTTAAAACATTGGGTCCGTTTCACCAATTTTATTTTACAGGCTATCCAGATGGATCGCCTGTAAAAAAAAAACCTTTCTCCTGAAAACACACAGGTTCAGTGAAACCTGTGTGTTTTCGTGTGAAACAGCCCCGCTTTCGGACGAAAACAGAGCTGTTTTCGGGGATTCTGATTCGCCTGCCGGAGGCAGGTGAAACAATAATCCCTGATAAGCTGCGGCACGCGCCGGCTTATCTGGGCTAATTAGATAGCCCCCGGCGGGACAATTAGCCCTGGTAAATTACCGGGGCTAATTGGATATCCCCCTAAATTTGTTAATTAATTACCAAATTACAAGGATTACAATGAATAGTATAATTCACAGTATTAAAGAGGTGTCTTAATTTAGCCATTACCTTCTCTTTTAATAGTTCACCCCATTCTGTATGTACAATTAACAAACATATACAGGTGTAAGGAAGATTGACTTAGGGCCACTTAATACAGCATGCCTGCAAATGTATTTGGCATTTACGTGCTCCTAAATTGAATCCGGTGCAGCAAGCTGGATACAGGAAGCACTATGATTGGTCACACAACCAAGATTGCACTTTCTATTGGCGGGTATCCACTACAGGCAATAGAGTGTGCCAATTAAAGAAACGTATTGTGATCAGATACTATATTAAGATGTCTGATAAAGAACAGTTACGGTAATGCAAATGTAAAAAAATTGTTCTGTAAGGTATGGAAAACGTGCAGACTGTGAGTATTGTAAGGTAATATATTGAACCAGAAGTGGGATTTCCAAACAGCATCACAGGAAATTATGGCAACAAATGAAATGTGGACACATAAATCCATAGAACCTAGATCATCTCAGAGACCTGGGCAAAATGGAAGGGACTGCTGTAGCTTGTATTTTCAGGTCTTACTGTAGACAAATGTACTAAGAGTCCTCAGACCTGCTTATGTGTATACTGTAGGTGTAGGACAAACAAAATGTTACATGTACAGATCATGGTGTGCTAATGGAGAGCTGTATGTATTTTAATGTTTTACTTAAATAAAGAAAAGCATTTATAGAAAATTTTTTACCACCCCCCCCACAGACAAATGTGAAACTTCTTCCAAACTCCACAAAAACTTACTTGTGAAAGGCATCATAAATCAAATGACAACATAAATAATAGAGGAACAGCTAGCTCAGTAAAATCTGATTACATAAGACACTCAAAAAAACAATATAACTGGAGAAATATATTAATGGAGTTCTATAATATACATTTACTAAATGTCTGTCCCTAACATGCACAGTAAGAGCCGAAAGGTGTGTCCACGTGCAATGAGCACTCACTGGCCAACATTTTCAGAGCAATCACCCACCTCCCACACTTACACAAACATGAGAGAGCACCCCAGGGTTTGATATCAACGTAATTGCAGCCTGTGGAGGCTGAGAAGTGAACCATCAATCTCTGTCTAAGTGGCATCCCAAGTCCCCCTTTTGCCCCGTTATGTCCCCTAAGTATTACCCCATATACCCTGAATGAGTCAGCAGCCTGAAAGTGCCACTTCAATTACAATCACAATACTGTGATATATACCATCCCCACCATATAATGTTCTGCAGTTTACAAGTGGCCGACTTTCATCTGGATATGTAGCACTCTGTGTTACTGGGCTATACACCTGGATCATGGTTATAACCAAAAGAAAAATCGGAAGTTACACAGAGTCAGCACATGACATAAGGGCTCTGTAGTGTTCATGACTTTTTATTTACACTGCTCATTGTATATTTCTTGCTTTGCAATACAATATATTTTATATTCAGATACAGGTTCAGTTCTTATCATATCAGAAAGCTATGTGCCATTGATCACTCCAGCTTTACACAAAGCAAGAGGGGAAGAGAGGGCAAAAAGAAAATACAAAGGGGCGGGGGGATGGGGGGGGGGGAGCAGAGATAAAGACAGGTGACAAAAGGGGCAAATAGACAAGTAGGAGAAAGAGACAGGTGGAAAATGTGGGAAACAGACAGGAAGGAGATAGAGAGACATGCGAAAGAAAGGGGAAATATAGTGGTGGTGGAATAGATAGCAAGACAGGGGAAAGAAGGGCTAATAGAGAGGGGGAGAGACAGAAAGCAAAAGAGACACACACAAGGGAAAGAAAGGGAAACAGTGATGGTAAAGACAAGGAGACAGAGAAAGAAAAGGCCAATAAAGAGGGAGGGGATCAGAGATAGAGTCACATGGGAATGTAAGGGGAAAACAGAGCAGAGAGACAATGATATAAAATGGGGAAGAAGGGGCAAATCAAGGAGAGAGAGAGAGAGAGAGAGAGAGATGGGGAAAGAACAACCAAATGTATACAATTAAAGAACATAGGCAATGAGTTTGTAAAGCATTACAGAGTATACTGGTGCTAAACAGTATACTTAAATGTTAATAGATAAAAGACAATAGTGTTGAGCAAAATAAAGTAACACATGTAGAGAGTGGATATTAATAGCAAAGTTGAAAACATTAGTGCACATAGAAGCAGGTTCAAGTAGCCGCATTGTTCATTTATCCATCTATTACGGTGGGCAGATTCTGCTCGCTCCTCGGTTGGCTGCAAACAGAATCTGCCTACTGCAGTAACATGCAGGAGGTCCTCGCAGCTCACACACATAATTGAATATTACCCAAAGAGTGGTTTAAAAGCATATATTATTAAATATGACATTTTCTAGAAAAAAAAACTGAATAACCCAATATATATTAGGATACAGTGGCTACAGACTCAAAGAAATTAGCAGCTGTATACTGAAATGTATATATAAACAGGGGCTAGGCAACGTGTGGTACTCCAGTATGCTTTGGAACTAAACATCCCAGCATGCCTTGCCACAGTCTTGCTGTTATGTCATGCTAAAACTGTGGCAAAGCATGCTAGGGTGCGCAGTTCCACAGCAGCTAAAGTGACAGCTAAAACTCATTGGTAAATGGGTCCCAAAGTCTGCTGACCAATTTTCTCACAGCGCAATCATTCTTTTCTTTTCTCTTTGGAAATAGCGCTTGTGTGCTATTGGTCCACAGTAGAAAGTGTCTTTAAGCATTTGAGCCCTAGGGCGCAGGTCACAGTGCCTCAGCAAAAAAACTGACAGGCCCCTAGTCTCTGGGGGGCCCCTAGGCTGCAGCCTAGTCAGCCTTATGGATAATATGGCCCTGCATGCACACACTTACACACTAGGGTTCATTTTCTTTCTTTCTTTTTATTGGGAGCCAATTAACCTACTAGTATCTGTGTGTAAAATGCTCTCTAACCACTTACTGTACCTTTTTCTCTGTTTCCTCCAGCTTTGATCTCAGAACATTTTCCATATCTTGTTTTTGCTGCTGTAGCTGTAAATATAAACACGTATTTAGAAATGTTTAACAGTAATTACCCCCATTAAATAGCAACTTTCAGCTGCAGACAATGGAAGAAGCCACGTTTAAGTGTATCCAGCTTATCTCTTCACTAGTACCTAATGACATCACCAAGGGGGCGATTCAGACCTAATCGATGCTGTGCGTGTTCGCACAACGGGCGATCAGGTCTTTACTGCGCATGCGTATGCACCACAATGCGCACGCGTGTGTCGGACTACAACAACGGGCACCGCCGGTCAACGACGGGATGGTACGAAAAATCAGATTGCACGGGCATTCGCAAGGTGATTGACAGGAAGAGGCCATTTGTGGGTGGCAACTGAGCATTTACAGGGAGTGTCTGGAAAAACGCAGGCGTTCCCAAGCGTTTTCAGGGATGGTGTGTGACGTCAGCTCCGGCCCCCGATCAGCCTGATGTGATCGCACTGGAGGAGTAAGTCCTGGGCTGCGCACACACTGCACAAAATGAATTTTAGCAGCTTGGCGTACACATAGGAACGCGCACTTGCACGGCGAATATACACTCCCCCTGGAGGCGGCAACTATGTGAACGCAGGATAGCAAAATATGCAGCCCAGCGATCAGATCTGAATGACCCCCTAAGTTCAATGCAATGTTTTGCAGAAGGTAAAGTGCACTGCCATGGTACAGGTAACGTATGGGAAACAGGACAGCGACGCAGAGTCAGTGACCAGTCTGCAGACAAAGCACACAAAAGGAAATCAATTGTCCACCTTTACCAAATTACTCCAACAGTTTTGTGCCAGAAAAGTGCATAAGTTAAACGGGAGGAAACAAAAGAAAACAGGAGCATTATAACCTCTTAAAGCAATTTTTCAGAACAATTTCATAGTAAAACAATTAACTAATGAAGTAAATTATGCTCTAACCAGGAGTCCCAGTGTTCTGCCATAGCTACTAGTAGAAATAACTAGACCATAAAATTTTTGTATGGTACAATGTCACCTGTTTGCTTGTGTGTCCTTGTACATATGCTGAACAATACAATTAACATTTACAGTATATTCTGTTGTTCACAATGGTTAGCAACTAATGTTGTAGATACGTTCATTTACAACCATTATTATTATGATTCTTATTATCATTACTATTACTATTATTATTATTTGAACACCAAGGGCAGCATAAGCTGAGAAAACAAACAGCAATGTTACTGCCTTATTCATACTCTGCAAGAGAAAAAATAATTAGCTGCAAAATAAATAATATAATTTGAGCCGCTCTTAGCCAGCAGCTCAAATTATGACCACGATAGCAACAGTATATGATACGATTACTACAGCTGCTGCCATAACATGCAGTTTAAGGGACAGAGCAGAGCTGCTGCACATGTCCAGTGGTAGCAGCTTCTTCTACCAAGTTTACTGTGTGTGGAGATTTGAGTGCTCAGTCAGTGCACTGCACCAAAGAGTAGCTGCCAGGAAGAAGAGACAGGAGCCTTACCATGAGGTGGGAGAATGTGTGCTTAGAAAGTGCAGTTCTGTCTACTACTGGTTCTATAATGTTTCTTAGTTTTTTTTATTTATTATGGAAAGTTTAACCTTTTCCTGACCACTTATGTTTATAATAGTTAAATATGCTGGACTGTTAGTGTGTCTTGAGGACTGAGGTTAGGAAACATTGGTCTATACCAGGGCTGGCCAAACCGGTCCTTGAGATCTACCAACAGTTCATGTTTTCCAGGCCTCCTAGAGATCTGTAGAATTGTCAGTTAGGAATGAATGCAGCACATCTTAATTAGTAATGACTACACCTGTGCACCAGCTAGGTGGTCTGGAAAATGTGAACTGTTGGTAGATCTCGAGGACTGGTTTGGCCAGCTCTGGTCTTTACCATCTACACCACCTAGTGTTAGTTATTAATACTGTATTCCATACACTAGATGTTACAGAGAAGTAGCAGGCAGGAACACGGACTGCTAACTAATGATGACACGTGCTGAGAGCCTCGCCTGACATTACCATTGCTACTGTGGACCATTCCCTTGAGGGGGGTACACACGGAGCGATTTTTGCTTCATTTCTGAGCAATCGACTAGATTGCTTAGAAAAGAAGCATACATTGTTCTGTGTGTATGTCCCATAGCGATAGCGATGCGTGGCCCCGCGCGTTGCTATCGCTGACTCTAGATTGGCCTGCATGCAGGCACAATCTAGTCAGGTCGCTCACTTCACCGCTGTGTGAAGTGAGCGCCCCCCCCCCCTCCCCCGTCCACCCCCCTCCACTCAGCACACATCGCGCTGAGTGCGGGGAGAGATGTGTGCCGAGCGGTCTGTGATAGATCGCTCAGCACACATCTCTACGTGTGTACCCCCCTTTAGTGCTACAAAATCCAAGATAAGATCACGATTGCTTAGACAGACTTACTAATAAACACAGTTTACAGTAGGATGCATTTTAGTACCTGATTCCGAGTTGCACAGCCACAGGGAAGAAGCTGTGTAGTACCGTACAACTAAACTGCTAATGCTGCAGGAGCAATCTGTAGGAAAACGACGCCTCCTGCCAGCATCTGCAACCCGATTGCTGTGTTGGAAGACGCAGCATCAGATCATCATCGTGACCGTCGGATCTGGTCAGCCGAATCCAGGATGTTTGTGCCCGATGATGCAGACCATGGGCTCGACACGCCTACAAAACAGGGGTCACATGCGCCCTATTTTGCAGAACGGTCGTGGTCACCCACCACTGCTCTGCTTCCTTAACACTGCAGCGTGTCAATCCACTGCGGCTAAGGGGGGACTGCGAGCATGCGCAAATCTCCAACCGTCGGATTTGTACGTAAACCATTGGCTTTCCTCAGTCTGTCAGAGCTTCATGGATAGAAGGAACAGCTTCTGTACAATATTTGAAGGAAGGTAAAGTTGCTGGAACTGTGTTACACACTGTACAATGTGATATGGCTCACCTGGTAGCACAATATTTTTTCAGCAACTGGCTACAAAAACCAAGACTTAGTTTTGCAGCAGAGGCATACAGAGGGCCTCGGACATTTCTCTCCATCCGTGAAATAGGTGTTATTGGGTATGAAATTGGCTTAGGGATGAAAGCCAGCTGTCACGTGGCTGTACAATAAGTGTAGCCAGAGTTGCACTATAATCTGAGTCTTGTGTATGACGAGGGGATTAGCAATCCATTTGCATTCAGAGCTGCGCATCAGAATCAGGCCCAGAATGTGCTTAAAAGTTACTGGAATTAGAGATGTAAAGTTGTAACTCTTAAAATACAGCCCAATGTTCACTTACTATCAAGGTCAAATCGGTCTAAAAACATGGACAGTGAAAGAATGCCTGCCCAAGTGTAGGAGAAACAGAGCTGTATTGCTAAATAAAATGTGCAGACATCTATATTTTTTTGTTCTTGGGACAAAAATGTTTAAATGTCTCTAAGCAAGGCTAGACTGGCCACCAGGAGCCAGATGTGGTCGCCGAGGTGGGTCTGTGTGCTTTAAATGCCAGGGCTGAATTTTAGTCCCAGTCCAGACCTGTTTCTAAGATTTGAAGACTTAACATAAATGGTGGTGTCTCTTAAGAATGTTCCAAGTTAACCAGGAACTTTTCCCTTTCTTCCATTTAAAATTAGGAGGAAGCTTGGGCTTTATAGAGAAGGTTATAAGGTCTGCAAGAAGCAACAGCAAGAGATTTTCAGACTAGCATGACCATTTTCTGACTTAATTTACACTGTGCGTGCGTGACCCAGCTAACCGAGCACAGTATGCGCATTTCCCCTCAGACCGGCCCAGCAGTTACACACGTTCATATCAGACTCAGCTGCCACTGTGATATTATACTGATAAATCGCAGAGATCAGTGAATATATATTACCAGAGCAATGGGCGTCTATACAAAATATAAATCAACCTCACTGTGTAATCAAACATAGACCATTTGAGGGGCAAATTATTTGAAATCAAATTTACCAATGCATTAGCTGTGCTTCATATACAAGTACATTGGAAACCAAAATCATCTTGACCTGAAGCCTCACAGTGCTACTCTATGTCGTTGCTAATGTTTAGCTGGTTTGATTATATTCATGTGGTTCCTGTTGTTGTTGCTGTTGTTGTTAAGTGCCATAAAGTCACTGCCCCATTCTGGCGACCCTATGGATAGCTGTCCTAAACAAATTCTGATCTTCTGTCAAGCGGCTCAATGTTGATAGTGTGGTATCCATAGTTGTTGTGATTGTATCAAGCCATCTCGCTGCTGGTCTTCCCCTTTTTTGTTTGCCTTCAACTTTTCCAAGCATAGGGCCTAATTCAGACCTGAGGTTTGCGATCAGATAGTCACCGCCCAGATAGAGTGAATACTCGCCCCGTGAAAGTCTGCGTACACTGGGCCTAATTTAGACCTGATCGCTCGCTAGGTTTTTTTTGCACTGCTGCGAATAGATAGTCGTCGCCCATAGGGGAGTGTATTTGCGCTTTGCAAGTGTGTGATCGCATGTGTAGCAGAGCTGTACAAAAAGATCTTGTGCAGTCTCTGCACAGCTCAGGACTTACTCAGCCGCTGCGGTCACATCAGTTTGTTTAGGGCCGGCATTGACGTCAGGAACCCTCCCTGTAAACGCTTGGGAACGCCTGAGTTTTTCCAACCACTCCCCGAAAACGGTCAGTTGCCACCCACAAATGCCTTCTTCCTGTCAATCTACTTGCGTAGGGCCGTGCGAATGGATTCTTCGCACAAACCCATCACTCAGCGGCGATCAGCTTTGTTCCCATGCGACGCGCCTGCGCATTGCGGTGCATACGCATGCGCAGTTCTGACCTGATCGCAGCGCTGCAAAAAATGCTAGCGAGCGATCAGGTCTGAATTATCCCCACTGTGTGAAAAGCTTTGCAAACGCCGGTCAACTGTAAATCCATTCGCAACTTACTCACCATCGAATGTGTTTTCCAGTCTGTGCAGTCTGTGCGTAGCCCAAGACCTACTCCTACAGTGCGAAAGAAGCAGGCTTACCTGGTCGGAGCTGACGTCACACACCGTCCCTGAAAACGCTTTTGAATGCCTGCATTTTTCCTGATACTTACCACCCCCAAACGTCCGCTTCCTGTCAATCAACATTCGTTCACCTAGCGACCAAAAAATTACGCTGATTCCTTTCACATTGTTGTCACGCGTGCATATTACGATCTGTACACATGCGCAGTCGGCCGCTTTGCGAATTCGCACAACAGCTGTCAGGTCTGAATTAAGCCTATAATGTCTTTCTCCAGGGATCCTTTTCTTCGCATGATGAGTCCAAAGTAGGAAACTGGCAGTCCTGTCATTTGTGCTTCTACGGAGAGCTTGGGTTTTATGTCATCTAATACTGATTGAGTTGCTCTTCTGCCAGTCAATGGTATACGTAATATTCGTCTCCAGCACCATAATTCAAAAGCGTCAATAATCATCCTATCTTGCTTGACTGTCCAGCTTTCACACCCATACGATGTTACTGGAAAAACCACAGCTTGAACAAGTCGTATCTTTGTATACAAAGACACATCTTTACACTTGAATATCTTATCAAGATCCCTCAAGGCTGTTTTACCAAGTGCTATTTGTCTTCAGATTTCTGGACTGCTTGCTGTTAGTGTTGAGTAGTTATCCCAGTAGGTTAAAACTATCTACTATTTCAATTTCTTCACCATTTAGATGAAAATAACTAAAATTGGCAGTTGTTAAAACTACATTCTTTGATCTTAATTAGTAGCTCTTTCAGATCTTCTTAATTTTCCGCTAGCAATGTGGTATCATCAGCATAACGGAGGTTATTGATAAGTCTTCCACCAATTTTTACACCCTGCTTTTCTTCGTATAGTCCTGAATCTCTGATGATTTGTTCTGCATACAGGTTGAAAAGATATGGTGAAAGGATGCAGCCTTGTCGTACACCTTTGCTGATTTTAAACCAATCTGTTTGATCTATTCGGACTAAAGCTTATGGATCTATGTAGAGATTCTGTATGAGGATAATCAGATGTTCTGGTATGTTCGTATTTCTTAATGTTTTCCAGAGCTTTTCATGACTGACACAGTCAAAGGTCTTGCTGTAGTCAATAAAGCCCATGTAGATGTATTTTTGATATTCCTTTGTCTTTTCGAGCATCCACCTTACTTCCGCTATGATGTCTCTTGTGCCTCTTCCTGTGGTTGTTCTAGTCACCTGCAATTGTGGACACTCAGGAGTCAACTGTTTTGAAATACTCTGTGCTACTGTAAACACTGTAGTGCTCTGATTGGTTAAAAGAGTTGGTTTAAAAAAACACAGACTTAAGGGTCTATGTACTAAGCATTGGAGAGAGATAAAGTACCAACCAACCAGCTCCTGTCATTTTTCAAACACAGCCTGTAACATGGCAGGTAGGAGATGATTGGCTGGGATTTTAGCTTCATCCACTTTATCTATCTCCAAGGCTTAGTAAATATACCCCTTAATCTGCTGCCCATTTATGTGTAAAGTAGGTGCTCTAACCCTAATCACCGGGGTCAACATCAGGGGGGGGAAAGCCGGGACTCTAGTACTGGGCCCAGACAGAAAAGGGGGCCAAGACATTAATGTGTATGTCCCTCCTAATCACTACCATGGATCAATCACTGCCTGCTGCAGTGCAGATGACGGGTCGTTGTCATGTTTGTGAAGCTCAGTCCTCAGATTCCTATGTGGGAAACAGCAAGATGGCGGTCGTCACGAGTGGGGACAGTTCCCTTACAACAGTCCTCACTCATGGCTGCCACCATATTCCTGTTATCCCGCATAGGAATCTATGAGCACTGGGCTTCACAAACATGGCAGCGACCTGTCATCAGCTCAGCCAGGTCAACGGCACAGTCTCCCACTACAACCCTGCCTCCAGGGTTCTTCATGATGGAACTTCTTATGAGTATAATGAATACTCATGAGATCAGATCTGGTGGTCAGAGCAGAGGAATTGCTACATGTCATTGTGTGTTGTTCATGGGACCCTATGTGGGCTGTGAAGTCTGTATCCTGATTGAATCCAAGGGCCCCATAGCTATAGCCCTCCCCAGCCCCCCAATCTGCTGACATGGAGTCTCTAATTTCCCCCTCCTGCTGACATGGCACCTCACCAGTCGCCCCCATACTAAGATATCTCCCTAACAACCCAGTCCCGTTCTGCTTACGTATACTATATCTCCCTGCCAGTCTCCCAGCCCCATTTGCTGACATGCATTTTCCCCGCATCCCCCTATGCTTACTATGAATTGGGGACACTGCTGTGTGGATTATTATGAATTGGGGGATACTGCTTCATGGCTAACTATGAATTGGGTGTCCCGCTGCTTCTCTGTAAATGTGTGTGTGTGTGTGCATGTATATATATTTTCAGTGTTCTCCCCGCACTTAATTTCTAGGGTTGTCTGTTCAGCAAAATATCCCTGCCATCTGGCAAATTTGATGTAGAAACATTAGTGCAGCGCCACCTATTGGCCGTGTCTTACTGTTGCCATGCATCAGACTGGAGGGCAGAGCAGATCCCTCCCCCGTGGAAGGGTGCATTGCTGCAAGCAGGAAGAAATGCCAGTGAACAGTGAAGAGAGTGTACTGGCTGCATCCATGTGTTTTGTGTTCCTGCTCCTTCTGTCTTGACCGCAGGTGTAGTAATATTTGGGTGCAAAACAAAAGTGGGGTGGTTTTTTGGCACTGTTATAAAATGTTTTTGTGTCTAAAAAGGAATTGGGCAGTATGTGGGCGCTGTTAAAAAAAAAATTGTGTCCAAAAAATAAGTGGGCAGTTTCTGGTCAGCGCTTTACTGTCACGTCTAGCAAAGTTTGAGGATCCGGCAGCTGAGATTTGCCCGAGGAGGTAACAGGCTGTGAATGAACCAGATGAGGGGGCTGGATATAGTTCCTTCGCATGGGACACGGAGCAATGAAGAACGTAGGCGGGGTTTGAGAGTCAATGGAAAGTATTTATTAAGTACAGGGCTGAGGTAGAGGACCGAGGCTGGAGCACGATGGTTAAAGACGTGGCAGGGGCGAAGAACTGCGGACTGTGATTTGAAAGACGAGACTGTAGATGATGAACTGTGGATGGTGGTTGAAGACGTGGCTGGAGACAAGGACTATGGACTGTGGTTTGTTAAACGAGGCTGAAGATAATAATCTGCAGGCTGTGGTCGGTGGTACAAAGGCGTGGCTGGTGAAGGAGATCTGTGGAGTGTGGCTTGAAAGACGAGGCAGAAGACCCGGGGCCGACTGTGCCCAAAGAGTCTTACTGGACCAGGTTTTCCAGGAGCGCTTCCACAGGCAGTAACAGGCTAGAAACGGCAGGGCTGCAGCAGCAACAGAGAACCGACCAAGCAGGATCAGGAGGAACCAGAATACAGCAGGAATCCTGGGAGCACAGGCTAAAGCACCTACAACAGGGTTGTAACTTGAAGCACTGGCATCCCTGTCCTAAACCAGCCCCCTTTT
Source organism: Pseudophryne corroboree (assembly GCF_028390025.1). NCBI lineage: Eukaryota > Metazoa > Chordata > Amphibia > Anura > Myobatrachidae > Pseudophryne > Pseudophryne corroboree. The sequence continues at coordinate 115,501,309 of NC_086448.1, forward strand.
ATAGGAAGAGCTTTCCCTGGATTGGCTGGAAGAAACAGGAAACAGGAAATATGCTTAAAACTTGGTCTCCAACATGGCGGCGCCCAGTAATGCAGACCTTTTTGCAAAGCCACATTGCTCACTGCCCCCGGTCTCCAAGCAACGGCTCAGGAAGAGCGTCCCGCCACCACGAGCGGATCCCTCACCGCCGCTACTGCTGCCCACGGATCCGGCGCAGCAGCCCACCTCCGCTCGTAAAGAAATTATATAGGCTACTTTGGTTCGTGCTGATGGGAAGTGGACCTTTGGGACTTTTATGCTGGGCACATTTTGGACAGGCAGCTACGAATTCCTGAACGTCAGTCCTGAGATGAGGCCACCAGTAGGAGCGCTGAATGTATTTAAGTGTCTTATGACCGCCCGCATGGCCCATGAAGGAGGAGTGAGCCCATGTAAGAAGTTTTTTGCGAAGATTTGGTGCAACGAAGATCTTCCCTGGAAGAGGAAGTGGAGAGGTATTAGTTGCAGAAAAAGAGGTGGATTCCAGGATAAATTGCTCTTTTGAACGGTCAGAGGGTTCTTCTGAACTTAGGGAGCGAGATAATGCATCTGCCTTTTTGTTGAGGGAACCTGGTCGGTAACTGAGTTTAAAATTAAAATGGGTAAAGAAGAGTGACCATCTTGCTTGGCGTGGGTTCAGACATCGGGCCGACTGTAAATACAGGAGGTTCTTGTGATCCGTGGTCACCGAAATTGGATGCTGAGCTCCCTCCAACAAATACCTCCACTCCTCAAAGGCCAACTTAATTGCCAGTAATTCCTGTTCCCCAATAGCGTAATTCTGTTCAGCGGGGGAGAATCTTCGCGAGAAGAACGCACAAGGATGGACCTTCTTGTCCTCGAAAAGCTGGGATAATACTGCTCCTACTCCTACAGTAGAGGCATCAACCTCCACCAAGAACGGACGGCTGAGATCGGGTTGTCGAAGAACTGGAGCAGTCGTGAAGGTCTCCTTTAAAGATGAAAAAGCTTCCAAAGCCTCCGGAGACCACTTGGCAGGATTGGCTCCCTTCCTAGTTAATGCGGTTATAGGAGCTATGACAGAAGAATAATTTTGAATGAATCTTCGGTAGAAGTTAGCAAACACCAGGAAACGTTGAATTCCTTTAAGGGTAGCTGGAAGTGCCCAATCCTGAATCGCCTGGACTTTAGCGGGGTCCATCTGTAACCTCTGCCCTGAAAGAATGTAACCGATGAATGAAATTGTGGGTACTTCAAAGGTGCACTTCTCTAACTTACGGAATAACTGATTCCTTCGTAAACGAGTTAACACTTCTTTGACTTGTTCCCGATGGGTCTTCAGATCCATAGAAAAAATGAGGATGTCATCCAGATACAATACCAAGCAGTCATAGAGGAGATCTCTGAGGATTTCGTTAAAGAACTCTTGAAAGACGGCTGGGGCGTTACATAGGCCAAAAGGCATTACCAGGTATTCGTAATGGCCGTCGCGGGTATTAAATGCTGTCTTCCATTCGTCCCCTGGGCGAATACGTATAAGATTGTAGGCCCCCCGTAAGTCCAACTTAGTAAATACAGTAGCTCCTTTAACACGGTCGAACAGTTCTGGAATCAGAGATAACGGATATCTGTTCTTAACTGTTATGTAATTGAGACCTCTATAGTCAATACAGGGCCGCAACCCCCCATCCTTCTTTTTGATGAAGAAAAACCCTGCTCCGGCCGGAGATGTAGAAGACCTGATGAACCCTTTCTCCAAGTTCTCCCGGATATACTCCGACATGGCCTGTGTCTTGGGAAGTGACAGAGGGTAAATTCGACCTCGGGGAGCAGTCTTACCGGGTACTAGCTCAATGGGACAATCCCAAGTACGATGCGGAGGCAAGGTGTCCGCCCCATGCTTACTGAAAACATCTTGAAAAGCTTGATACTCCACAGGAAGGCTGGAAGGGCTGGAAGAACAGAGAGGTCTAACTGAAGGTAAACAGTTCTGAAAGCAGTCTTGTCCCCAAGAGAGAACATCCATAGTTTGCCAATCTATGTGGGGATTGTGTCTGATTAACCATGGAAACCCTAGGATTACTTCATGAGAGGCTTTAGGAATTACAAGGAAAGAGATTTCTTCTGAATGGAGAACTCCGACCTTCATCTTGAGAGGAATAGTACGAAAGGATATAATACCCTCAGGGATATAACTTCCATCCACTGCGGTAACAGAAATGGTACGATCCAAAGGAACCGTTTGTATTCCAGATCGTTTAACCAGAGCTGACGCAATGAAGCTTTCGGTGGCTCCGGAGTCGAGTAGTGCAGGGATGAGAAGAGAAGAAGAAGGGAGCTCCAATTGGGTTAACAGGACAGACTCTTTCTTGGTATGTAATTCTGAGAATTCTCCTAGCTTGACCTCTCCAGCACAAACAAGGAGCGGGCGTTTCCCGGACGTAGATTGCAAGTTTTAACAAAGTGATCAGATGCACCACAATACAGGCAGAGGTTCCCTTGTCGCCGTCTCTGACGTTCTTCATTGGAGAGGTGGGAGCGATTAATCTGCATGGGTTCTTCCGCAGTTGGTGATGATGGTGTTGGTGGAAGAACAACTCTAGGCTTAGGACGATCTGACCGCAACCTCTCCATACAGCGTTCTCTGTACCTCAGGTCTTACTTACTGCATAAAGAAATAAGTTTATCCAACTTATCAGGTACGTCCTGAGTTGCGAGGTCATCTTTGATCTTTTCGGAGAGACCGCTCCAGAAAGCTGCAATGAGAGCCTCCTCGTTCCAGTTCAGTTCTGAGGAAAGGGTGCGAAACTGGATCACGTACTGACTGACCGTACGTGTGCCCTGATGCAGGCGCAGGATCTCCAATGAGGCGGCAGAAGTCCTGCCCGGTTCGTCGAAGATTCTTCGAAAGGTGGCTACGAATTCTGGATAGTTAGATAAGATGGGATCCATCCTCTCCCACAAAGGTGAAGCCCATTCCAACGCTTGCCCGGTAAGTAAAGAAATTATATAGGCTACTTTGGTTCGTGCTGATGGGAAGTTGTTCGACTGTAGTTCGAACTGGATTTCGCACTGGTTAAGAAACCCGCGGCATTGTTTTGTATTCCCATCGAATTTACTGGGAGGTGGCAAATGCAACTGTGGAAGTGGTACTGGTACAGGAGGAAGCAGGACCAGAGGTGCTAATGTGGGAGCAGCTGTAGATACTTGAGGGGCCGTCATGGCAACACAGAGAGAATCGAGACGTTCGGACATATTCTGCATGAACTGCACGATTTGAGATTGTGTGGCCTCCTGCTTACTTAAGCGAGACCAGATATCTGCAGTTGAATCCCCTCCTGAGGCCTGATCACCCGTCTAATCCATTGGGCCAGTGCTTACTGTCACGTCTAGCAAAGTTTGAGGATCCGGCAGCTGAGACTTGCCCGAGGAGGTAGCAGGCTGTGAATGAACCAGATGAGGGGGCTGAATATAGTTCCTTTGCATGGGACACGGAGCAATGAAGAACGTAGGCGGGGTTTGAGAGTCAATGGAAAGTATTTATTATGTACAGGGCTGAGGTAGAGGACCGAGGCTGGAGCACGATGGTTAAAGACGTGGCAGGGGGTGAAGAACTGCGGACTGTGATTTGAAAGACGAGACTGTAGATGATGAACTGTGGAACTGTGGATGGTGGTTGAAGACGTGGCTGGAGACAAGGACTGTGGACTGTGGTTTGTTAAACGAGGCTGAAGATAATAATCTGCAGGCTGTGGTCGGTGGTACAAAGGCATGGCTGGTGAAGGAGATCTGTGGAGTGTGGCTTGAAAGACGAGGCAGAAGACCCGGGGCCGACTGTGCCCAAAGAGTCTTACTGGACCAGGTTTTCCAGGAGCGCTTCCACAGGCAGTAGAGGGCTAGAAACAGCAGGGCTGCAGCAGCAACAGAGAACCGACCAAGCAGGATCAGGAGGAACCAGAATACAGCAGGAATCCTGGGAGCACAGGCTAAAGCACCTACAACAGGGTTGTAACTTGAAGCACTGGCATCCCTGTCCTAAACCAGCCCCGTTTTATAGGAAGAGCTTTCGCTGAATTGGCTGGAAGAAACAGGAAACAGGAACTATGCTTAAAACTTGGTCTCCAACATGGGGGCGCCCAGTAATGCAGACCTTTTTGCAAAGCCACATTGCTCACTGCCCCTGGTCTCCAAGCAACGGCTCAGCAAGAGCAACCCGCTGTAGCGGCGTCCCGTCACCACGAGCGTACCCCTCACCGCCGCTACTGCTGCCCACGGATCCGGTGCAGCAGCCCACCTCCGCCGCTGCCCGCACATCGCCCCAGCGTACCGGTAAGACCCTGGACGCTGACCGTTACAAATGCTGCCCAGGCCTGCTCTTGTGCTTCTCACATGCTAGACACACACAGCCATGCCAGGTGGGGCCCTGCCTATTTTGTCAGTCCCGAGCCCCACATTTTCTGATGGCAGCCCTGTTAGTCACACACATAAACTGCATGATAACAACCAAATGAGTGTTTAAATCAAAATAATAGGATTGTAAATACCTACCGGTAAATCCTTTTCTATGAGTCCGTAGAGGATGTTGGGCACTCTCAAAAGACCATGGGGTAAAGACGGGATCCGCAGGAGACAGGGCGTGACCTGGCTCCTCCCTCTATATCCTTCCCCAGACTCAGTTTGGAACTGTACCCGGCGAGACGGACATTACGAGGAAAGGACTTAACAAACAAGGTGAGCCAACACCAGCTCACGCCATAAGCATGCCGTATAACATGGCAGATAACTGAACACATGTCAACGGACATGGACAAAACCTCAGCAACAAGCTGAAGAAAAAAACAAAAACACAACCTGTGTGTAACCAGAACTAAACTGCAGATACAGTACGCACTGGGACGGGCGCCCAACATCCTCTACAGACTCATAGAAAAGGATTTACCGGTAGGAATTTAAAATCCTATTTTCTATTTCGTCCTAGAGGATGTTGGGCACTCTCAAAAGACCATGGGGTTTATACCAAAGCTCAATAGCGGGCAGGAGAGTGCGGATGACTCTGCAGCACCGATTGACCAAATTTAAGGTCTTCATCGGCCAAGGTATCAAACTTGCAGAATTTAGCAAACGTGTTCGACCCCGACCAAGTAGCAGCTCGGCAAAGTTGCAATGCCGAGACACCCCGGGCAGCCGCCCAGGACGAACCCATCTTCCTAGTGGAATGGGCCTTCACTGATTTCGGCAACGGCAAGCCTGCCGTTGAATGAGCCTGCTGAATCGTCTGACATATCCAGTGGGCAATGGTCTGCTTGGAAGCAGGAACCCCAATCTTATTGGGAGCATACAAAATAAACAGAGACTCTGTTTTCCTCAATGGAGCTGTCCTGGCTACATAAATCTTTAAAGCTCTGACCACATCCAGAGACTTATTCTCAGCCAAAGCGCCAGCAGCCCCTGGCACCACAATAGGTTGGTTGATATGAAAAGAGGAAACCACATTTGGCAGAAATTGTTGCCGAGTTCGCAACTCTGCTCTATCTTCATGGAAAATTAAATAAGGGCTCATGTGAGACAAGGCCGCAAACTCCGACACCCGCCTTGCGGATGCCAACGCCAACAAAATGACAACTTTCCAAGTGAGGAATTTTAACTCCACTTTACGCAAAGGTTCAAACCAATGTGACTGAAGGAACAATAATACGACGTTAAGGTCCCAAGGTGCCACAGGGGGCACAAAAGGAGGTTGGATGTGCAACACCCCTTTCACAAAGGTCTGCACTTCAGGAAGTGAGGCCAATTGTTTCTGAAAGAAAATGGACAAGGCAGAAATCTGCACTTTAATGGAGCCTAATTTAAGGCTCACATCCACTCCATTCTGTAGAAAATGGAGAAAACATCCAAGGTCAAATTTCTCCACTGGAGCTCTCTTGGACTCGCACCAGGAAATATATTTCCTCCAAATACGGTGATAGTGCTTTGACGTCACAGCCTTCCTGGCAAGAATAAGAGTAGGTATGACTTCACTGGGAATACCCTTCCGGGCTAAAATCTGGTGTTAAACTGCCATGCCGTCAAACGTAGCCGCTGTAAGTCTTGGTGGACGAACGGCCCCTGCCGCAGCAGGTCCTCGCGAAGAGGAAGAGGCCAGGGATCGTCGACTAGTAACGTCTGAAGATCCGGGTACCACGTTCTCCTTGGCCAATCTGGGGCTACAAGGAGCGCTGGAATGTTTGTTCTTTTTAGAAGTCTCAACACCTTTGGGATGAGAGGAAGCGGAGGGAAAATGTACACCGACGGAAACACCCAGGGTGTTGTCAGCGCATCCACTGCCTCCGCCTGAGGGTCCCTGGACCTGGAACAATACCTCAGAAGTTTTCTGTTGAGGCGAGACGCCATCATGTCTATATGGGGAACCCCCCATCGAACTGTTATCACTGCGAAGACCTCCTGACGGAGGCTCCACTCTCCTGGATGAAGGTCGTGTCTGCTGAGGAAGTCTGCTTCCCAGTTGTCCACTCCCGGAATGAATATTGCCGACAGAGCGCTTGTATGTTTTTCCGCCCAACGAAGAATTTTTGTGGCTTCTGCCATTGCTGCTCTGCTTCTCGTGCCGCCATGGCGGTTGATGTAAGCCACTGCCCTGACATTGTCCAATTGGATCAGAACCGGCAGGTTCCGAAGAAGATGTTCTGCTTGTAGAAGGCCGTTGTAAATGGCTCTCAGTTCCAGAACGTTTATGTGAAGATGCGTTTCCGGACTTGACCATCTTCCTTGGAAGCTCACCCCCAGAGTGACTGCCCCCCAACCTCGGAGACTTGCATCCGTGGTTACCAGGATCCAGTCCTGGATCCCGAACCAGCATCCCGCAAGGAGGTGAGAGCTGTGGAGCCATCACAGAAGTGAGACTCTGGTGTTGGGAGATAGAATTATCCTCCGGTGCATATGAAGGTGGGATCCGGACCATTTGTCCAACAGGTCCCACTGGAACACTCTGGCATGGAACCTCCCAAACTGGAGGGCCTCTTATTCCGCCACCATTTTTCCCAGCAATTGAATGCATTAATGAATGGAGACCGTTTTTGGTTTTAGCAAGAGTTTTACCAGACTCTGAATTTCCCGAGCTTTCTCCATGGGGAGGAACACTCTCTGTTGGACCGTGTCCAGTATCATGCTCAAAAACGCCAACCAGGTTGTCGGGATTAACTGTGATTTCGGCAAGTTCAGGAGCCAGCCGTGCTGTTGTAAAATTGACAGGCATAGTGCAATGTCCTGCAACAATTTGTCCTTGGACCTCGCCTTTATCAGGAGATCGTCCAAGTACGGGATAATTGTAACCCCTTGCTTGCGCAGGAGAACCATCATTTCTACCATTACTTTGGTGAAAATCCTCGGGGCCGTGGATAGACCAAACGGCAACGACTGAAACTGGTAGTGCGTATCCTGGATAGAAAACCTCAGGAAACTTTGATGAGGAGGATAAATGGGGACATGAAGGTAGGCGTCCTTGATGTCCAATGAGACTATGAATTCCCCCTCCTCCAGACTGGAGATCACCGCTCTGAGAGACTCCATCTTGAATTTGAATTTCACCAGGAAGAAATTGAGAGATTTCAGGTTAAGGATTGGTCTTACCAAGCCATCCGGCTTCGGCACCACAAACAGGCTTGAATAAAACCCCTGCCCCTGCTGTGCCAGGGGTACCGGGACCACAACCTGATTTTGACACAAGTTTTGTACTGCACCGCAGATCAGAGCCCTGTCCGGAAGCGAAGCTGGTAAGGCTGATCTGAAAAAACGGTGAGGGGGAACGTCTTGAAACTCCAGTTTGTACCCTTGGGACACAATACTCAATACCCAAGGGTCTAGACCCGAGCGAACCCAGACCTGACTGAAAAGCTTTAGGCATGCCCCCACCGGTGCGGGCCACTGTAACGAAGACCTGGCGTCATGGGGAGGATTTGGCAGAAGCCGGGGAGGACTTCTGCTCCTGGGAACCCGAGGATGCGGGTACCCTCTTGCCTCTTCCTCTACCTCTGGTAGCCAGGAAGAAGTTTCCTCGGCCTCTTCTATACTTGTTGGGCCGAAAGGAATGCATTTGATAATGTGGCGGTTTCTTCTGTTGCATAGGAACAGAAGGTAAAAAGGTAGATTTACCCGCGTTAGCTGCTGATACTAAATCAGTAAGACCGTCACCGAAAAGTTCACCTCCCTTAAAAGGAAGAGACTCCATATTTCTCTTGGAATCAGCATCAGCATTCCACTGGTGAGTCCAGAGCGATCGCCTAGCCGCAACGGACATAGCATTCGCCTTAGCACCTAGCAGGCCAGCATCCCTTGCAGCCTCTTTCAAGTATGCAGCTGCATCTCTGATATAACCAAGCGTTACCTGGATGTTATCTCTATCCAGAGTATCCCAATCAGAAGACAAAGTGTCTGCCCACTTTTCAATAGCACTACTGACCCACGCAGACGCAATTAGAGGCCTGAGCAGCGTCCCTGTAGTAGTGAAAATAGCCTTTAGGGTAGCCTCCTGCTTACGGTCCGCCGGCTCCTTAAAGGCCGTCAATTGGGCTGCAGGGAGGGCTACCTGTTTTGACAAACGCGCCAGGGCTTTGTCTACTGTGGGGGGATTTTCCCACGTATCCCTATCAGACTCGGGAAAGGGGTATGCCACCCTGATCCTTTTAGGAATCAGAAATTTTTTTATCAGGGCTGTTCCTAATGCTATCAAAGAGAGCGTTCAGTTCGAAACAAGGAGGAAAGGTAACCGAGCGCTTCTTTTCCTTGTAAATAAGGACCCTGGTTTCAGGTGTAATAGGGTCCTCATTAATACTCAAGATATCTTTGACAGCAACAATCATATACTGAATACTCTTAGCCAATTTAGGGTCCAACCTAGAATCAGCATAATCGACATCGGCCTCCGAGTCCGTGTCGGTACCCGTGTCAACTAAATGGTCAAAACTACGCTTGTGCGACCCCGCAGGGTCTTGCATTTGTAATAAAGCGTCCTCCACTGATCTTTTCCACACCTGGGATTGAGATTCAGACTGATCAAATTTTTGACTTAATGACGTGACACTAGCATGCAAGGCATTCAATGTAGTTAACCAATCTGCAGTCGGCGGTGCCGACAGGGCCACCCCCAAAACATTCCGAAGAAGGATAATCTGCCTCCGACATGTCGACTACCCAGAGACAGCACACACACCAAGCCTGTGAGGGAACACAAAGGGAAATAGCCAGCTCACACCCCAGCGCCAAATAAGTAGGTCTGACCACACTAATAAATGTCCCAGAGCTGCTGCGCTTTACTTATAATAAATAAATATGCCCCCCCCCCCCCTTCTGTTTTGAGCCCCCTGGTACTTGCTGCGGGTGAGGAAGGACCAGCGACTTCACTGAGGAGGAAAATGGCGCCAGTGAGCAGTGAGGAAGAAGCCCCGCCCCCAACATGGCGTGCTTCGTCCCGCTTAATTTTATATATTTATCCTGGCGGGGGTATTGCGGACAGTGCCTGGGCACTGAATATCATTGCCAGCCAGTTTATAGAGGTAACAAGCTCCCCAGGGCGCCCCCCGCGCCCTGCACCCAGCGGTGTGACCTGAACGGGAGCCTGGCGCACACTGAGCAAGCCGCTGTGCGGTACCTCTTATATGCCGTCTTTTTGTCTTTTCCTCAATACTCACCTGTCTTCTGACTTCTGGCTGAAGAGGGGGGACGGCAAGCTGTGGGAGGGAGCATCCAGGACAGCCCGGCGTTCATCTCCCCTCAGGAGCTGAAGGCATCCTGTCAGCAGCAGCAGAGCCCTGAAACTCATTAGAAGTGGGTCTAGACTGCTCTCCCCTCTTTTCCACGAAGCAGGGAGTCTGTAGCCAGCAGATCTTCCCAAAATAAAAAACCTAACATTAAGTCTTTTCAGAGAAACTCTAAGAGCTCCCCGAGTGCCCTGTGTCTCGTCCGGGCACATTTCTAAAAACTGAGTCTGGGGAGGGATATAGAGGGAGGAGCCAGGTCACGCCCCTTTGAAAGTCTTAAAGTGCCCATGTCTCCTGCGGATCCCGTCTATACCCCATGGTCTTTTGAGAGTGCCCAACATCCTCTAGGACGAAATAGAAAACGGGAAAATGAGTGTTGGTTACTAGTTATAAGGCACTAGAAGCCTATTAGTATAAGGCACCAGAAGCCTATAGCCTACTAGTAACCCTTTTAGTACTGCAATGACTGACTAAATGATGCTGACTGGATTTCATAGGCAGATTTAAAAAGATAAAAATAAAGACTATGTAACATTTGGTCTGATAAGAGTTGACCCCCAGCTGAGATAAAAGTGGAAAACATAGATTTCAGTAACACTGACGTCAGTCTAAAAGTGTAAGAACATTAAAGTATTGTTTAAAAACAAACACATGATAATTCAGAAATTGTACCAAAAACCATAATAAACGTGCCATATTGTATTGTATTGTCACCAGAGGGTCATATAAATGACTGGGACACGGTTCCAAAACGGCATCACTGACAACAATAAGCAACATCTCAACATGCCAACAGCCTTCTCATTATTGAGCTCAATATGATGCCACAAAATCATTGATGCCTTGTTGTATGCCCTCACCAGTTGGTTTTATAGAAAGCCGCTATTGTAATGCTGAAGTATGCTTTTTCATGCATTTCTAAGACAGTGAGCCCAACAATACACAACGCAGAGCCTAACAAAATGAAATACGTAAAGTTGCCATGACTTGGCACGGAGCTTGACAAGCGGCGAGAAAGTGACTCTATACATGTCTAAAGACGCCCTGATTTGGTGTCAATGAGCGTTCTCCTGCGAACAGTGTCATATTCTTCTGCAGAGCATGCTGAATGCTGAGCACAAGCTGTGTCTTATTTCATATTATAACCAAGGCAGTCTGCAAGGGTAACAATGCATTTTACTGCTCAGTTGGGCATAGGCTGGTCAGATCATACACAGACGGTCAATCAGTGGGTATATCAAAAGCATCAGTCCTTCCGTCTCATTCATATTATGACACTTTGTAATTATTATTGTTAAATCATTAGACGGATTTATTATTATGACATCAGTCCAAAAAGAACAACTACAAGTAACAATGGTGTGGGTATATTTGTGACTGATCACTTGCATTGGTAACAAGCTGGATGTATCAGCCTTCTGTAATATAGAAAAAGAGGTGAGATGCCTGCGCTGATCCTGAACAGTCAGCGGGGTGGGCTGCGGTCAGGGATACAGTGTTCAGGGTTTCCAAAAACTTGATTTGCAAATTCAGTATTTCTTTGTAAGTACCTGACACTCTTTATTTAATACTATAGTTGGACCTGCATTTCCTGGGGCGAGAGGTGATTTACCCTGGGTTGCAGTCACAATGTTGACATTTACAATTTCTAAATGGATGTTCCGCAGGAAGTCATCATGATGTCACCACTGGGGCCACCGTACCAGGTAATGCATGCCAAACATGTCAACATTATGACCATGTCGACAGTCTCATGTCGACAAAATATACCAAACCCCTTCCCCCAACACAGTCTTGCCCAAGCGTTGAAATTTTTCGGCTGATCCCCGGCTTCCAGCATAGCCGCATACTCCCCACTGTCCCTTCACTCCGTCCCCCTGCTGAACCTTGTGCTCTGATATTGGGGGACCATGTCATCCAATGGATTCTTAATTCCCTATATCCCATTCCTAACGTAAGTAGGATACCACCAGTGTCATATTCAGCACTATCCTTCCTAACATAACCCAGTGAATGGATAAGTCATTGCTTCTGATAAGATCAGATCTCATTTCATGAAATATAATTTAATGCTGTAAATGTTTATAGGCTCTGACCGGCTACCGGTTGTTTTATTACTATAAAATTTAAAAAGAGCATCTTCTTCAGTGCTAGGCAATCCCCTGAGCCATACCCTCAACTTGAAACGGACAGGTTCATTCCATGACATGGACAGGCCCCCTTTCCCATTCCACTGTAGCTAATGAACATGAAAATAAGATTCTGAGCTGCATATAATGCAGCCATAACTATGGATGCCTACAGCGACCATAAATCCTATGGGACTATCCATCCGTAGTGTGACTCAACCCAGCCCTCTGTCCATGAGGGCAGCCAACATCACTAGTAATGGCACTTACACCAACCCATGCTTGGTGCAAAAGATGTGACTGAAAATAGCATGCACTGTGCATACACATGACTCAGAATAGGTCACAATTCACCAACTAGCCAATTCCACCAGGTAACAGTCATTCAGCCATCGGTGAGAAGTGAGTGCAATGCTAGTGTCTCAGTATCGCTTGTAGCTGCTCTAAAATGACTATGTCTACTGCGGTGCTGACGAAGTTTGCAAGAAATCAAGAAATGCTAATCGGGCGCACAGTATAAACTTACTCTTCAAAGGCAGGGCCGTAACTAGGGGGGGGGCTAAGGGGGCATGTGCCCCGGGTGCAGGATTCGAGGGGGCGCCAAGGAGTTACAGAGGAGCAGGATTTTTTTTTTTTTTACTGGCAGTGCTATGCTGCGCCAGTGAAACAGCAGACAGCTCCCAGAGCAATGTATCCGACCCACCTGTTTGCCTGCAGCTGGCTCCGATGCTCTGCGGGTGAGCTCCAGTACCTGGGATCTCTCCTATGTTGGCTTCTGTCTTAAACGCTCTTCTTTGCCATGCAGTGCTGCGACTAGTGTGCGGTGCACGGTACAAGCTGTAGAAGCGCCCTGTGCTCCCAGTTAGCAGTATCAACCTCCGCTTTGCCTCCCAGATGGGGGGATTTGGTGTAGCTTATAGGGGGGTGTAGTACAGTGATGTAGTGTACCATATAGGTTATGTAGTATAGTAATGTATTGCAGTATATAGGGGCATGTAGTGCACTGATGTGGTGTAGCATATAAGGGGATGTAGCGTAGTGATGTAGTGTAGCATATTGGGTGTGTAGTGCAATTCTTAGGGGCATGTAGTGTAGTGATGTAGTTCAGCGTGTAGGAGATGTAGTATAGTGATGTAGTGTAGCATATATTGTATGGAGTACAGTGCATAGGGGCTCGTAGTGATGTATTATAGTGATGTAGTGCAGTGGATAGAGGAATGTAGTGCAATGATGAGGTGTTATGATATAGTTCAATGTATGGGGACACACAGAGGAGCATGTAGTTGAACACGCTGGCGGGGAATGTAACGCATAGGGCATTTGAGGCACACTGTCCAGTAGTATCCCCTTTTTTCCAAATTTTTGATAATCTGATAATTTTAGTCTGATAGGTTTTTTTGTTTGTTTTGTGCTTTGTTTTTTTGGGGGGATGGCGCCAAATTACTGCCTTGCCCCGGGTGACGAAAATCCTAGTTTCGGCCCTGTCAAAGGTATGTCAAAAAATATAAAGCTAAATACATCATTTTGATATACCATCTTAAGACCGTCTTGACTTTACTTGGTAATCAGCACAGCTTTGTAGACTTAGACACTGTGGAATCAGTTATGCCTATAGGTGGGCATTCCGAGTTGATCGCAGCCAGCAACTTTTTGCTGCTGCTGCGATCAACTAGTCCACGCCTATGGGGGAGTGTATTTTAGCTTAGCAGGGCTGCGATCGCTTGTGCAGCCCTGCTAAGCTAAAAGAATTTCAAGCAGTTCAGAGTAGCCCAGGACATACTTACCCTGTGCGATGCTCCCTGCGATGCTGAAGCTGCTTCTGACGTCAGACATCCGCCCTCCGTTGGTCTGGACACACCTGCGTTTATCGATCCACTCCCCCCGAAAACGGTCGCCAACGCTGTGGAGACGCCCAGGACCGCCTTCTTCCTGTCAATATTCTTAGCGGTCCGCTCTGTTCTTTGGACGCGTCGTAACCCGGCGACCCCTGTCGCCGGGCAACATCGCGCATGCGCAATGCGGCCGCCGCGCATGCTTATTCCACAGCCATTCGCACCGCAGCGAGAAACCGCTGCGTGCGAACGGGTCGTAATGACCCCCATAGTGTCTTTGTGGAATGCAAAAAAAACCTCAGATATTTGTAGGTAGCGTCTTACCAATGTAGTTGCAGAAGATTTTTCATTAGCAAGTTCAATTTTCAATTGTTCTTGAGCCAAAGACAACTAAAACAAATAAGAAAACTTATTAATTAGGTACTTTATTTGGGACATACTGTACACTATACAAATATATATTGTCTTCAAAACAGCATCAGTTCTTCTAAGAACACTTGCACACAGTTTTTCAAAGAACTCGGCAGGGACGTTGTCCCGAACACCTTGGAGAACTAACCTGTATTTCTCATCATTGAAGCACAAAGAAACAGGCAACATTAAGGACCGTAGCCGCAGTGGTCGGCCAAGGAAACCTGCATTAGATGAAAGACACATCATGCTTCCCTTCGAAATTGGTAGATGTCCAGAAGTGCCATCAGCTCACAACTGGCAGTAACCAGTGTGACACAGGTCCATCCATTTACTTTTTTGGAGAAGTCTGGCCAGAAATGTCATTGAAGAATTCTGGCCAAAAAGCCATACCTTCAAAATTAAACAAGGCCAAGTGACTCAACTATGCACAAAAATATAGGAACTAGGGTGCAGAAAAAGGTTAAATGTTAAATAATTGGCTGTAACAGAAGGCAGTTTGTTTGCAGAAGGACTGGAGAGCGGTACAATAATGAGTGTGTGCAGGCAACAGTGAAGCATGGTGGAGGTTTCTTGCAAATTTGGGGCTGCATTTCAGCAAATGGAGTTGGGGAATTGGTCAGGATAAATGGTGTCCTCAATGCTGAGAAATACAGGCAGGTACTTATCCATTATGCAATACTATCAGGGAGGCATATGATTTGCTCCAAATTTTTTCTGCAGCAGAACGACCCCAAACATACAGACAATGGCATTAAGAACTATCCACAGCATAAAGAGGAACAAAGAAGTGATGTTATGGCCCCCACAGAGCCCTGATCTCAACATCATCAAGCCTGTTTGGGATCATATGAAGAGACAGAAGGATTTGAGCAAGCCTACATCCACAGAAGATCTTTGGTTAGTTCTCCAAGATGTTTGGAACAACCTCCCTGCCGAGTTCTTTAAAAAACTGTGTGCAAGTGTACCTAGAAGAACTGATGCTGTTTTGAAGGTAAAGGGTGGTCACACCAAATATTGATTTGATTTAAATTTCTCTTCTGTTCATTCACTTTGCATTTTGTTAATTGCTAAAAATAAACTATTATCATTTCTACTTGTGAAAGCATTCTTACTTGGAAGATGTAGAAAAAGATGCTGCATAAAACATTTGCACAGTACTGTGTCTATATATATATATATATATATATATACATACATATATATATATATATATATATATATATATATATATATATATAGGGTGTGGTATGCTTCAGGGGCGGCCAGGAGACCGCTGCGCTCGCCACTCTGCGGGCTTGGTGGTGACGCGGGTTCTATTCCCACTCTATGGGTCTCGTGGACACTCACGAGTGGGAATAGTCCCTGTTGGTCGGCATACTGACCATTAGGATTGTGAGGCTTCGGGATGTAGGGGGAGGTTATGTGACTGTCGGTCTCCTGACCGCCGGTCACATGAATACATATATATATATATAGATAGATAGATAGATAGACAGATAGATAGATATAAATAAGAACAAAAATATACCCTTATCTTGAGCTATAGTAATGCTGCTCCTCTAACTCAATCCTCCTGTTAGTGAGGATTAAATACAGATACCACCTCCAAAATGAGTTAGAGGGCGCTATAAATCACTTTCCAAGTAGAAAACCAGCAGGTTTTTTTTTTTATAAATGAGCAGTTATCTTGTAACAATAATTTATTCAAAGTTTAAAAAACACTTCATGCTATGAAAATACAGAGATACACCCTTTCAATACACAAACCATGCCAATTGTGTCAGTTTGAATTATGAAGGGTCTTTTTCTTTCCTCAACCCTGACGCGTTTCGTCCTATAAGGACTTCTTCAGGGGGATGGTCTGTGCAGTTATACAGTCAATCCGAATGACAATCATAGGAACAATCATTCATAAACAAATTTGTAGTAACATTTTATGGATTTTGCAAAATCTCAATCCAATTGGATACAAAAGTCCATTCTTAATAAAAAGATAAATACCCCACTTTGAGTGAGCTACAAAGATAATTCAAGTAGGTAGATTGAATATAACTCCTGTGCAATGCTGTGTGCTCCTCACCAAAGTGAAATAGCCTCTGAAGAAGTCCTTATAGGACGAAACGCGTCAGAGTTGAGGAGAGAAAAAGACCATAATTCAAACTGACACAATTGGCATGATTTGTGTATTGAAAGGGTGTATCTCTGTATCTGCACAGCAAGAAGTGTTTTTTAAACTTTGAATAAATTATTGTTACAAGATAACTGGTCAGTTATAAAAACTGCTGGTTTTCTACTTGGAAAGTGATTTATAGCGCCCTCTAACTCATTTTGGAGGTGATATATATATATATATATATATATATATATATATATATACATATACATATTTATTTACCATATTCCAGTTGAGTACCGAAACACTGTAAGCATATACAAAATATTTGATTGCACCTACTATACTGTACAATCATTTATATGACAAGAATTAATAGAAATGGTGGAAACTAAATGACTTGCTATAAATATATATATGGTCCAGTAACACAGGTAAAACTTTTAAGAGTAACAATTAGCCTCCTATACTAACGCATGGAATGTGGTATGAATTATACTGGTAACGTCTATATTTATACTGTGTGTTTGAATGTCCCGGCATATTATGCATTATAATAATCACTATGATAAGAATAATTATCCATTAAATTCTGTCTTTAGGACAAAGTGGTCAGCAGTCAATGGTGGCATATAAGACACTGTGATCTAAGGCCGGAGATGGACACTGGCACATCAGTATACTGCCTACTGAACAGGACTCCTACAAAGCGTATAAATAGGCATTTTGTCATTAGAAAGAAGAAACTACTATTTAAGTGTCTTTAGTTCTCATAATCCAGATAAACTGAAAGAAAATGATTGAACAACATTTACATAGAAAACTTAATAAAAACATCACATAGTTACATATCAATTTAAGTGATTAACATCGAGCTACAGTGTAACTCTTGAGTGGGACTGCACGGATAATAATGTAATTAAATGAACTGTGTCCTTGCGTTACTCCATTACATAATGCAGCTATATTTACCCCTCAAAGCCTGATTTCAATGCACATCTCACTTTGATAGGCTGCTTGTCATCTTTTCATCTCCTTCAAATGAGCCATCAATCTGGACATACAAAACGGTTTTGTTCGCTGGTCTTTTTTGGCCAGTTCTGTTGCAGATTGAGAGAATGCTACAGGCTGGCTATTAACATACCTAAAAAAGCCATCACTTAAATGTCAAAAGTCACACCTTCTCAATGGTCCTTTGGTCCTCTTCTATTCTGGTTTTCATGGAGCCCACATCCAGATCTGGAACAATGGAGGAAAAGAGGCAGAGCGTGAAATCCCATTGCCTAGACTATGAATTCATGGCATGCAGTGGAGGTCAGCCCGCAAGCCCTGGCCATTGCAGAGTGTCCGACTGCTCCGGCATTACTCTGACCCTCACAACTGCTCTTGACATTCAAGGTCCTTTTCCTGCTGTTTGGCCGGCTGCTCGCAGGGAAATTAAGAAGTAAGTTCAAGAGCCAAGTGTGGCTTGGAGGACCTGCTGCTTTTGATCAATACCAATACTGGACATCCTTGCTGTTAGTCACAGCATATACGACATGCTTTAGCAGGTGGTCCTCTGGGGATGAAAGGGTCTATGACATGAAAAGATAAGGCGCCCCATTAAATCATATGAAAAACCTGTGCAGAATATGGTTCTTGTCCCACTTAATGAACACATTTTGCTACAATAATTAGTCATGTGGTCCTTTTAGGAATGCTGTTCTCCTAGGGTTCTTACAATTACAATCGGATCACATCTTTGCTGAAAGGAAATCAAACGGAGAATGTGCAAACTCAACAAAAACAAAGTTCTTACTTGTGATTTCATCCTATTTGATTATAACTTCAAATCTTTGCTACATGTATGGCACTAACAGGACCAATAGTTAATTTCCACATAATTTCAAAATATTGTTCAGAAATGTGACTGTCCAGGTCTGACATATATTTCTTTATTTTTTTTTGTATTCAGCAGAGTTTGATCATTTTTATTGATTAGTTCCCGAAAACAAATAAGGACCTGGTTCTAGGTTGGATGCAACTGGGAAAATGAATGGATCTCATGGAAGAAGAAAGAACGAACGAAAGAAAGAACGAAAGAGAGAAAGAAAGAAAGAGAGACAGAAAGAGAGAAAGAAAGAGAGACAGAAAGAGAGAAAGAAAGAGAGAAAGAGAGAAAGAAAAAGAAAGAAAGAAAGAAAGAAAGAAGGAAAGAAGGAAAGAAAGAAAGAAAGAAAGAAAGAAGGAAAGAAAGAAAGAAAGAAAGAAAGAAAGAAAGAAAGAAAGAAAGAAAGAAAGAAAGAAAGAAAGAAAGAAAGGGAGAGAGAAAGAAAGGGAGAAAGAAAGGGAGAAAGAAAAAGAAAGAAAGAAAGAAAGAAAGAAAGAAAGAAAGAAAGAAGGAAAGAAGGAAAGAAGGAAAGAAGGAAAGAAAGAAAGGGAAGGAAGAAAGAAAGAAAGAAAGAAAGAAAGAAAGAAAGGGAGAGAGAAAGAAAGGGAGAAAGAAAGGGAGAAAGAAAGAAAGAAAGAAAGAAAGAAAGAAAGAAAGAAAGAAAGAAAGAAAGAAAGAAAGAAAGAAAGAAAGAAAGAAAGAAAGAAAGAAAGCGCTTGCTCTGTCCATTGTCAGACCAAGTGGGCATTTCTGGCCGGTAACTGGATGTGCATTTGCAAAGAACAGTCCCATATTATGAAAGTGTCGTGGGTAGTGCCATCGGCAGTCCATGGGGTGCAGCGCACGCTGTGCATTGGGAAGAGGGGGGGCAGTTTACATATAAATATAGATGTAATGTTGTATGTAATATATGTGCTGGCAGTGTTACCTTGGGGATCAGCAGCGCTGTGTTTTACTAAGCTGCCGCTGCACCCTGGACACTGTACGCAGCTTGTCTTTTCTCTGTTAGCCTGCCACCAGACTCCTGTGAAACTAGCCAATGGGAACCTGCGTCCCTGGTGCAGTGGTGGCTGTGAAACACACATCGCTGCTGATCCCTGGGCACAGTCAGTCAGCACATATATTACATACAATATTACATATCTGTTTACATATGTGCTACCCGCCCCACCCAACTTCCCTTGCAATGTGAGGTGTGCACTGCAGTCCACGGGCAACAGCCGCCACTGGTCGTGGAAGTGTGGGAGGCCAGAAATTCAACTTCCATGAGTGATCGTAGCGTTCGGCTAATGAGAGAGAGAACATCTGTTTCTGAGGGATCATTTGCACCTAGCATGGGGATGAAGCAAGTCCAGACACTAATGATGACAGCTGCGCCTGCAGAGGGAAACCCAGTGGGCAGGACAGGTATCCACTGTTAGTCGCTGGGATTCACTGCACACTTCGGTGGATTCTCACATTTGTATATAAAAGAAAGTAGAATGCCATGGCCATACGGAACAGAAGCCGCACATGTGTATGAATCTGGCCCCTAGTTATTATCTTTCATTTGTACCTTGCGTTTTTTAGTACTGCGCATGTTCCATAGCTGACTGCATGCATCTACAGGTGATTCAGAGTTATAGGCAGCTCAGTCTCATCCCCAATTTTGGCTGAACGGGGAGCAATGGGGCTGAGTTTGACAAGGGCATGCTGACGGACCTGCAGCCTATGCAGAGTTGTGCGTGTGCAATGATCTGGTTGTTTCCAGATGGATCTCTTGCACCAAAGATATTGCTGGTGCAAGCCCACACGGATCATGGCGATGCTTATGTAACCGAGCTTACGGGTAGCGGCGCTGCCATTACATAGATGTGTACAACTCAGCATATCCGCATTTTTCTCGGTGTACCTAATGAGTACGGCCAACTTGTGCCAAACCCTGACTTAGCACTATTGTTGAGGAGATTTTGTTTAAAATGAATAAAATAATTAATTTTAAAACAATGAAGAGCGATAAGAACAGGAATGTGCAGTCAGGGGAGGCATGGGAGGCAGTGCCTCCCCTGTCATAATGATTAAAATAATACAAAGATTCTACTTTGTATTATTCTAATCATTTTTAGCATGAAAATGCAGCCAAATCTCTATAGGAAGCAGCGAGAGCGCTGCCTCCCACTGACAATAATAAAGTGGCTGAAGTGGGGGGTGGAGCCAAGCTGCGGGCTGGAAAAGCCCATTGAAAAACTGAAGAAAAGCAGCACTAGAACATCTGCCTCATTGACAGGGGGCTGTGCCTTCAGCTCACATCAAGGCACACCGCTGTTAATCAGGCAGACGTGATTGGACAGTGGCATGGGTGGGCTGAGCTGGGTGGGCAGGGTGTCAGATGCCATTCCCCCAGGGCGGCCGCATTTTAAGTACTCACAGACCAGCTGCTTTTTCCTGTGAACACAACTCAACCACGGAGCTTCTGCAGCTCCTCACCTCCTCTAGTTCAGCAGGACCTGCAGCAGCTTGACTGCTGTACCCCCTCTGCGGGTGTCCCTCTGCTTGTGGTGCTGGGTGATCGTGGTGCTGGGTGATGAAGGGAAGGGCAGAGTGGTGGATCTCCTAGCTCAGGATGCGGACATACAGTAGTGTACCGCTGCCAGGTGAGTGCATACCTCCCAACTTTCATTTATTCTAGGGCCCAATTTTTAGGGGGCGTGGCCTATCAGCTAGGGGCGTGGCCTTATGGCAAGTGCCGTGATCTCAAGCCACGCCTCCATTTTCATGATTATGGGGGCATGAACAGCG
Source organism: Pseudophryne corroboree (assembly GCF_028390025.1). Lineage (NCBI taxonomy): Eukaryota > Metazoa > Chordata > Amphibia > Anura > Myobatrachidae > Pseudophryne > Pseudophryne corroboree. The sequence goes on from NC_086448.1 coordinate 115,522,197, forward strand.
CTCAGTGAGCTGCTGGCCATGCCCCCTGTCCCTCTCTGCGGGGGGGGGGGGGGGGGGGGGGGGGGTAAGAGGTGTAGTTATGTGATCGGCAGTCAGGAGTCTGCAGGTCACAATACCTCCCCCTACATCCTGCACACTCACAATCCTGACGGTCGACATGCCGACCAACAGGGACAATTTACACTCGTGGGTGTCCACAACACTCATAGAGTGCAGGGGCAAATGCAGGATCTGCAAGGGGGGGGGGGTTTCCGGATATGTAGTGTGTATATATATATATATATATATATATATATATATATATATATATATATATACACTGCTCAAAAAAATAAAGGGAACCTTTAAACAATACAATTTAACTTCAAGTCAATCACACTTCTGTGAAATTAAACTGTCCACTTAGGAAGCAACACTGATTGGTGGCGCATGGTCTGGGAGGAGATCCCTCAGGAGACCATCCGCCACACACAAACAAATACATACATGCAGCAATAGATCGTCTGCTCTTGAAGCTGCTAAATGAACACACTACAGCTGCGAGATCCGGTCTGAAGGTCGACAATGTTTAGGTCGACCACTATAGGTCGACAGTCACTAGGTCGACAGGGTTGGAAGGTCGACATGTGCTAGGTCAACAGGTCGACATGAGTTTTTCACATTTTCATACTTAACGATCCACGTGGACTACGATTGGAACAGTAATCTGTGCCGAGCGAAGCGGTAGTGGAGCGAGGCACCTTGCCCAAAGCATGGCGAGCGAAGCGATCCATGCGAGGGGACACGGTGCACTAATTGGGGTTCCCGGTCACTCTACGAAGAAAACGACACCAAAAAATCCAAAAAACCTCATTTTGACCTTTTGACCTGTCGACCTAGCACATGTCAACCTAGAAACCCTGTCGACCTTCCAACCCTGTCGACCTATAGTGGTCGACCTAAACATTGTCAACCTAGACACTGTCGATCTAATGATCCACACCCACAGCTGCACGGTTTAGTGCAGTCGAGTGCCTGCCGCTCCGGAGTCCAGTTAAGCCGGTATGGCCGCCACCCTCCGCAAGCCTGCCTGCATCTCAAGACGTCCCTTTCACTGCCAGCTGCTGTGGAGTTTCTGCATCCTGCTCCCCTCAGATGTCTCACTCAATGCTGTCTTCAACTCTCCCAGGCTTTGCAAAGCACACACAGCTGCCCCGAGCGCAGCTACTGCTGTCACTATAGAGACGGAGACAGAGCTGTCTCCGTCTCAAAGAAGATAAAAAAAAAGTAAAAAAAAAGACATAGCTCGTCAAGGGGGGTTCCAGGTGCTCGGAAACCCCCCCCTGTGTGCACCACTGGAGTGGGAATAGAAACTGTGGCTACCGCAGATCGCCACCGAGCCCGCAGCATGGCGAGCGCAGCAGGCCCGCAAGGGGCTTGTTGCGCTCGCCCCCCCACCCGCATGGCATTCCGCTGCCAGGATACCAGCATCGGTATGCTGACCAGCGATCTCCTGACCGCCGGTCACACATGCCACACCCCTGCCGGGAATAGACGCTGTGCACATGCGCACTGCATCTATTCACCACTGTTCTGCTCAGAGCACCGGGTGACAGGGAGAACTCCCAACTGCACCCACCAGCACCACCACCGGACAGTGCAACAGTTCGTAGGTATGCTGTAGCACTAGCTGTGCTGGTTATGGGGCGTGTGACTAGTAGCTGAGGAATTCCCGCTGTGCGGTTAGCGAGTTTAGCCAGTGCCTCCCCAGGCATTTACCTCACCGCACGTCACTGGATAAGAAAGATCAGATTATACTACTAATCCTAAATCTAGCACACACAGATTAGGACAAATAATTGTTACCATAAACTACAATTGGAGAATTGAAAAAAAATGAGTGCCATGTTATCAGTTACATTTTAGAAAAGGATGCTGATACTCTGTGCTTAAAGTGGTCCTAGAGAGGTGGTGGAACTCACCCCCCTCCCCACGGCGCCCAAGTAATAAAGGTATTGCGCGCGCCACAAAAAGGGGGCGTGGTCTCCAAAAGAATGGGGCGTGGTCACACAATAGTAATAATGCCCACAGTAGTAGCACCCCATAATACACATAATGCCCACCACAGTAGCGCTTCTTATACAATGCCCACAGTAGTAGTGCTCATTATGCACTGTCCACTGTACTCGTAGTGCCCACAGTGGTAGTGCCCCTTATATAGACCCCATAGTAGTGGTGCCCCTTATGCAATGCCCGCAATAGTAGTGCCCCTTATGTCCCCAGGAGTGATGCCCCTTATGAAGTGCCCCCTTTACAATGCCCTCATTAGTAGGGCCCCCAGTAGTAATGCCCTTAATGGTAATGCCCCTGTGTAGTATTGCCCCAGTAGTAATGTTGCCTGTAGTAATGCCCCCAGTCGTTTAGCGCCCTAGTAGTTATGCCCCCAGTGGTAATGCCCCTGCAGTTAATACCCCAGTAGTTTACCCCCCCTTTAGTTTAGCCTCCCAGTGGTAATGCCCCCAGTAGTTTGCCTGCTTGTAGTTTAGCCACCAGTAGTAATGCCCCCCTGAAGTTTGCCTCATTGTAGTTTAGCCCCTGTAGTTATGCCTCCAGTAGTTTAGCCCCTTTAGTTATACCCCCCTTGTAGTTTAGCCCCCAGTAGTAATGCCCCCAGTAGTTTGGCCCCTGTAGTTATGCCCCCCTTTAGTTTAGCCCCCAAGTAGTAATGCCCCTGTAGTTACGCCACCAGTAGTAATGCCCTCCTGTAGTTTGCCCCCAGTAGTTAGCCCCCAGTAGCTTGCCCTCTTGTAGTTGTCCCCCAGTAATAATGTCCCCCAGTAGTTTGCCCCCAGTAGTTGCCCCCCAGTAATAAGTCTTGATAGATGAACGGGCCCTGTTGCAGAAGAGCCTCACGAAGAGGTAGAGTCCACGGATCTTCGAGGAGCATCTCCAGGAGGTCAGCATACCAGGCCCTTCTTGGTCAGTCCGGAGCTATGAGAATTGCTCGAACCTTTTCCCTTTTTATTCTTTTCGGAATTCTTGGGATCAGAGGAAGTGGAAGAAACACGTACACCATCTGCTAGACTCATGGAGTCGTCAGAGCGCCCACTGCCACTGCCTGTGGGTCTTTCGACCTGGAACAATACTGCTTGAGTTTCTTGTTGAGACGAGAGGCCATCATGTTGATCTGTGGATATCCTCATCGACTTGTCAAGCACCTGAACACCTCCGGGTGAAGGCCCCAGGTCGGGTCTGCTGAGGAAGTCTGCTTCCCAGTTATCTACTCCCGGAATGAAGATCGCCAACAATGCCGCAGCGTGTTTTTCTGCCCAGAGGAGAATTCTTGACACCTCTGACATTGCTACTCTGCTTTTCATTCTGCCCTGTCGGTTTATGTACGTCACAGCCGTCAAATTGTCCGACTGGACCTGAATGGCCCGATCGTGAAGAAGATATGAGGCTTGCAGAAGGCTGTTGTATATAGCCCTGAGTTCCAGAATGTTGATTGGAAAGACGACTTCCTGACTTGACCATCTTCCTTGAAATTGAACCCCCTGGGTTACTGCTCCCCAACCTCTGAGGCTTGCGTCCGTGGTTAGCAGAATCCAATTTTGAATCCCGAACCGTCTGCCCTCGATCAGGTGAGAAGTCTGTAGCCACCACAGAAGGGAGATCCTGGCCATCAGCAACAGACAGATCCTCTGGTGCATGTGAAGATGTGATCCGGACCATTTGTCCAACAGATCGAGCTGTAAGGGTTGTGCATGAAACCTTCCGTACTGAAGAGCCTCGTAAGAGGCCACCATTTTTCCCAGAAGGCGAATGCATAGGTGCACGAATATCCGGGTTGGCTTCAGGACATCCCGAACCATCGACTGGATTACCAATGCCTTTTCCAACGGAAAAAAAACTTTCTGCGAATGTGTGTACAGTATCATTCCCAGAAATGGGAGCCTCAGAGTTGGCTCTAAGTGAGATTTCGGAAGATTTAGAATCCAGCCGTGATCCAGGAGTAGTTTGGTTGTGAGGCCAATGCTGTTCAACAACCTCTCCCTGGACGGAGCCTTTATCAGAAGATCGTCCAGGTACGGAATTATGTTCACTCCATGCTTGTGAAGGAGAAACATCATCTCTGCCATCACTTTGTTGAACACCCTCGGTGCCGTGGAGAGACCAAAAGGTAGGGCCTGGAACTGGTAGCGACAGTCCTGCAGTGCAAACCGTAGATAAGCCTGGTGAGGCAGCCAGATCGGAATGTGAAGGTACGCATCCTTGATATCCAGAGACACTAGGAATTCCCCCGCCTCCAGACCTGAGATCACTGCTCTCAGAGACTCCATCTTGAATTTGAACACCCGTAAGTACGGGTTCAATGATTTTAGATTCAGGATCAGCCTTACCGAACCGTCCGGTTTCGGTACCACAAACAAGTTGGAATTATATCCCTTGTTTTGGAGATGAGGTGGAACTGGAACAATAACCTGCATTTATACCAGTTTTTGAATGGCTTCCTGTAAGGTTATACTTGCCTCTTGTGAAACTGGTAAGCCTGATTTGAAGAATCTGTGAGGTGGGAGTTCCTGAAACTCCAGTCTGTAACCCTGGGAAATAAGATCTATGACCCAGGGATCCTGGCATGATGTTGTCCAGATGTGACTGAAATTTTTTTCCAGGCATCGCGGTCCACCGTCATGCTAAAGGCTTTGAGGAAGCAGAGCTTGAGCTCTGTTCCTGAGAACCGTCAGTTGCTGGTTTGCGTGGTTTACCTCTAGCACCTCTATTGGCTGTAGAAGATCCTCTGGCTTTGCCCTTAAATTTGGCAGTCCGAAAGGACTGTAGAGTAGGTCCTGAGTAGGCCTTCCTGGTTGGGGGAGCTGCAGAAGGAAGATATGTGGACCTAACCACAGTAGATTTGGAGATCCATTTGTCTAGTTCGTCTCCAAATAAGGCCTCACCTGTGAAGGGCAGGCCTTCCATGCCTTTCCTGGAGTCCACGTCCGCAGTCCACTGGCGCAACCATAAACCCCTGCGTGTTGAGACTGGCATAGCCGTGGTGCGTGCATTAAGCAAAACCACTTCCTTTATGGCTTCCACCATAGAGTTCGCAGAGTCCTGTATATGTTGCAGGAGTAAAACAATCTCTCACCTAGATAAAGAATCCTACCCCTCAATTAGGTTACCTGACCATCTAGCAATGGCTTTAGTAATCCACGCACATGCTATAGTAGTTCGCTGGGCCACCCCAGCAGCTGTGTACAAGGATTTGAGTGTAGTCTCAATTTTACGATCAGCCGTGTCTTTCAGGGAGGTTGCATCAGGGACAGATAATACAATTTTCCGTGACAACCTGGACACTGATGCATCCACTATCGGTGGATTTTCCCATTTTTTCCATATCTTCAGTATTCGATTCCTTTGACACAGGAAAAGTGACTGTGGACTTCTTTTTTACATTAAAATAAGATTCCTCATATTCCTCTGCCATTTTATCAGGAATTTGCAGAACATCTCTAATAGCTTCTGTAAGAGCCTCTATTCCCTGTGATAGAGCAGCGTCCCGTCCCCCCCTTCTGAATCCACCTCCCCCTCCTCCATGTCTGAACCCTCAGCATGCAGGATATGGGCTAGAGTTTGTTTTTGTGGACAAATGGCAGGGGACTGAGACGCTTGTTAGGGGACTGAGTCTCTACTCAGAATCTCATCCACAGACTGTCTTAAGTATTGTGTCTCTTTCTCATGGTGGGACAATTTATTAGATATATTGGAAATAATTCTCTTTATGGAATACAGCCACGCTGGTTCAGCCCCGCTAGCCTGAGAAGGTGCACTACACTGAGTACACAGTAGTAGGGCTCCCTGGGGAAGAGGAACACTCTGCCATACATGAAACACACTCTGTGCCTGACATATTGTAAATGTGACAGCACACACACACACACACACACACACACACACACACACACACACACGAAAGGTTAAAAGCACAATTAACCCACAAAGAGCCCTTCCAGGGAGACACAGAGTTTGGAGCCAGCATACAGCACCCTTATTGCTAATGCCAAGCTTACCCAGGTCGCAGACTAAGTACCCAGATTGGGGATTTAGGGGGTAATTCCAAGTTGATCGCAGCAGGATTTTTGATAGCAATTGGGCAAAACCATGTGCACTGCAGGGGAGGCAGATATAACATGTGCAGAAAGAGTTAGATTTGGGTGGGTTATTTTATTTCTGTGCAGGGTAAATACTGGCTGCTTTATTTTTACACTGCAAATTAGATTGCAGATTGAACACACCACACCCAAATCTAACTCTCTCTGCACATGTTATATCTGCCTCCCCTGCAGTGCACATGGTTTTGCCCAATTGCTAACAAAAATCCTGCTGCGATCAACTTGGAATTACCCCCTTAGTACACTAACAATTCACTGCCCCCCTTGGTACCGCTGAGGTAATCTGGAGTCACACCGGAGGAGCTGCGCATCCCTGTCTGGCAGCGTCTGTGTCCACTGCAGACGGAAAATGGTGCTGGTGAGCTGCTGGATCCTTTCATAGTGAAGCCCCTCCTGCTTTTTTATACTGGCTGAGGGAAATTTGAGTCAAAATGGAGCCAGCATCCGTTTTAAGTCTTTGTTTGCCAGTGTGGGTACTGCGTACAGTGTACAGAGACGCAGTTGTGTACTGAGTCTGGAGACGCAATCCACCGCAGTGAGAAGCCGTGCGTCTCCGTACGCTCATGCCACCATAATGGCCGGCGACCCGCTAACCGGGACGCCGGCTTAGTACTCACCACACTTCTTTCTTCTGGCTCTGTTAGGGGTAGCAGCGTGCTGCGGGAATGTACGCTTGCCGTGGTGGGGCTTGCGAATAGTTCCCTCAGGAGCTAGTGTCCTGTCAGCGGGGAACGGGACCATTAACCCTTCAAAGAGGTTGGGTCCCCCCTCCCCCCCCCAAAGTCCCACAAAGCAGGCAGGCTAGTGCCATCCAGACCTGCCCGAAAATAACAAACAGAAAAATAAATGCAGAAAACTCTTCAGGAGCTTCCATAAGCGTGACTGGCTCCTCCGGCCACATTTTCCAAACTGAGTCTGGTAGGAGAGGCTTAGAGGGAGGAGCCAGCCCACACTATTAAATTCTTAAAGTGCCCATGGCTCCTAGTGGACCCGTCTATACCCCATGGTACTAAATGGAACCCCAGTATCCTGTAGGACGTAAGAGAAAAATAGACATTCATTGCTAGTGATGAAACATGTGAGGGGGTGGTCGTGCTGCTTTGTGGCATCATATTGTAACACTTAATCTAGCACTTTTTTAGCACCTACATAGTTTTTTTTACCAATGTAACATTCATTACCTCTCCCCTATGTAACACTCTCAACACATAGCTACTGCTTCTTACTAATGTAACACTCTTTAAAACTTAACCCTTTCACTAGTGTGATGTCTTGGGGCAGTTGGCTTGTTCTGCCCGGGAGGGGGGGGGGGGGGGGGGAATCCTGTGTCCTGTACTGTACTTGAACCTTAGTGTTAGGGAAACACAAGATGAGGTCACTTGGTCCCGGTTGGTAGGCCCATATTTTTGGTAATTATGCTAAGCACCTCAAACTGACTCTATGTTATAATGCAGAGTTTATGATAATTATTTAGATTACAGTGTTTAGCATTTTGTGTATGCACCTGCATTTTCTCTTTTTCCTAGTATTGAAATATGACATGCAGTTCTGAAGCTGTGGGTTGTTCTTTGGATGTGTGTGTGTTCACATTATTACTTGAAGAGGATATATGTATTTGATGTCATACATACAGTATACATAATTCTGCTGGCAGCATGACATCACAGCTCAATGTACACACTGCACGCACTTGGGTGGTAACTAATTCCTGTTTGTTTGCTGCTCTAATTAAAGGACATTAGTTACGGGTTGTATACTGGAATTGGAAGACAAAGAAAAGGTTAGATGTTATTAAATAGATTATTGTTATTAATAATAATAATAATAATAATAATAATAAAAAATTACTACATATTTCAAATTATATTACATTTAAAAAAATGCATTTTTAGCTTAAACATGTGTAGGACAAATGGGTTGTGCGGCTCAATAATGTCACTTGAAAATTAGTGTTTCATTAACTAAGATTAATGAATTATTATTACTTGAAACCTGGTGAAAGGCTAGCGGGAGGCAGGAAGGGAAGGAGCCCTTTGGCGTGACTGTATTCTGGTATACTGTGTAAGTCTTTACCTAATGAGTGGATATGTTGTATTTTCTCCTTTAGAGCTGTTTCCAGCTGGAGAACTCTGTCCTGCATCACTGCCGCCTCTTCCCGCAGCTCCTGGTTTTCCACCAGCAGCTTCCCCTTCTCTAGGTCATCTTCCGGCTGGAAAACGATCTGCAATATTAGACAGTATGTTATTTCAAGTTACAGTACAAAGAGGTTTTGAGCATGCCGCTGAGCAGTAATAATTATACGGCATGGTCGTCATGTAATTGCCTGAATTCTGCTGCATATTTGTAATATGAATAGGAAAAGGGAAGGTGGGTAAAAAAAAAAGGTTCTTAAAAGACGCCAGTACATTACATACAAAGACTATAAACACATGGGAACATTTTTATTGACAGGGATAATGCCTATCATACTGTTCCTGTGCCCTCATCATTCAGGTCAATTTATTATGGAGGCTGTGTCCAGGAAGGCAGCTGCGGCCTGCACACCCACACTGCCCTGTATGGGTTTAGGAAAATCGTGCTCGTAACTAAGCAAATGCAGGGAGTTTTGTGGCCGGGCAACACTGGGGGGTTGCAGAGTGCAGCTATTAGGAGGGGGGGCTTGTTGTCTTTGTACCGTTCCTCTGTGACAGTGCTGCTAGTGTCACAAGGAGCACATCACATGTCAACGCAGTGAAGTTTTCAGCCTGGAAGCCGCATGGAGTCCATCAGGCCCACTGATATCGGCACAGTTGGCTTTCTGCTTGGTCCTGAAGCCACCCGGAGGCCATTCATATTCTGAACATTAACGTGGCTTTGCATGCTTGTCACACATAGCACCATGCAGGCGACTAATGCTATTGAGCACTTCACTTTAAATCTCTGGGCAAACAGTGATTACCTTGTAAGACGGCTTCAGGATAACGCCCAACAAAAGGCTTTAAAGTTATCATTTTAGTAAAGCAAGCTTATTTGCATTTTTATTATGCATTGCCTTTTGTGTAGATCTTGCCACTTCCATTATGAAAAAGTCTTTTTCTAGTGCAGTTGAGGCGCATTGCCACTGATATCCTTATTCATGCGCCTGTTTCTAAGCTTTTCAGTGTGCTTGAAGATTGTGTTCTTGCTGTCTAGACTTACACATGTACAGTATATTGCCACCTATTTCACAACAGGCTTTTAAAGAGAGTCGCTATATAGTATGGAAACTGCATTCTGTACTCACCAAATGCATAAAAAGACTATAAAAAGGAAATGTAAGCACCCATACTATTCCCCGCTAGTGTGTGTGTGTGTGTGTGTGTGTGTGTGTGTGTGTGTGTGTGTGTGTGTGTCATATTACAGTATATCTAGTTACCAGCCGGTCAATACAACGGAACAATATAAAAGAGTAAAGTAGGCGACTGTGCGCGCCCGAACAGAGCAACAATTGAATTGCTCCATCGGATGCCATCTAGTGGCCGCCGATGCGCAAAACACTTGAATTCCCCACATAGAGGTAAGGAGCAGTGTAAGCCTTTTATTATATAGGATATATATATATATATATATATATATATATATATATATCTGATAGGGGGGGCGGGTGTTTGTGCAGGATTCCATGTTGTACCTGATGACACTACTTTGGTTTTATTGATGTTAATGGACATTATCTACATGGATTTGATCTATTGCTTGTCTTGAAAATGATTCAGTGGATAAATCGAAGCGTCGACTGAAAGCTATGATCTATATGAATAAATGAATCTTTTTTTGCAACAAAGTATCCTATTTTTTGGCAAGTGCATCTGCAAGACTTTTGAACCTGTATTGTATATGTTGACTTAATGGAGACATTATAATCAACTAGGAGCACCCCATTATTTATTGTATCTCTGATGTGCGTGCAGGATGGACATGAATATATATATATAACACCAAACAAAAATGATGAGGCGGCACTCAGAGTAGCATGCAGAAAATCAAGGCACCTTGGGAATAGACAGGGGTGTAGTCATTATGCTTCGTTTTTATTATGTCATTCTTTCATATACAAGCAAGATTTACAGCCGATGTATATTGAAAAATGTTTTTATGTTGTTAATCACTTAATATTTTAACACCTACAAATGTTTTAAGAACCTATGTGAGAATTTGCACTGATTAGTTTTAAGCCGTGTCGTATGCTGTGGGATTCACGGCGTTTTGTTTACACTGGTATCCTTGGTGTTCTGCTGCAGACTTGAAGCTGGGTTGCTATGGACGCGCCTCCCGGCGCCGACGCGTCACTTCCGGTGAGACCACGGTGACGTCAGTTTGAGGCCCGGGACGGCGCGGCAAGCGACACCGGACAGAAGGGTATGCACTGTAGGAGGGGGTAAGTGGTATTTAAATTCACAGTTGTTTGTATTGCACTTATCCTGACGAAGGGGGAAACCCCGAAACGTTGATTCTGCACTATTACAGTTTGTTGTTACTTCACAAGACTCTGAGTGCCGCCTCATCATTTTTGTTTGGTGTTATGCAAAAGGTTTTTTCCCTAGAGGAAGGCACCTGAGCAAGTCAGCCCCATAGCAGGGGCTGAGCCAAGTGCCGGAGCAAAAACTTGTGTATATATATATATATATATATATATATATATATATATACACACACATACATACACACATACACACACACAATAATATATTATAGAATACTATAGGAAGGTAGAGGTCACAATGCTACAATGATTTGGACAGCACAGATGGGCCCATAAAGATGAGATTTACTGGAACTAACATCAGCACAGGTCCCTAAACCACTTAATTCACTAGATAGGTGGAGGTGGTGGTGGTGGGGGATCTGGTAGGTTTATCTATTGTCCTGGGATAACTACCCAAAATGTAGGAGTCTCCTAAACAGTCCAGGAGATTAGGCAAGTGTGATACCTATACATACACATACTTACAAGTAGCGTCTGCAAGAACAGTGAACCAACAAACTAGTTGGCTGGTTGGAGTGATAATCTTTAGGTGTGCACTGTGCAGCCAGCTTTAAGGGGAGATGTATCAAGCCTTTGAGAAAGATACCAAACAATCAGCTGTCACTCACCTAACACAGTCTATATAATGACAGGTGATTGATTGGGGATCGGTATGTGATCCCAGCGGTCACAACAACGACGCCAGCATCCCGATGGTCACGTTCCCGACAGGGGTGAGGTAAGTATTCCACCTACCCCACCCTTACCGCAGACAAACCCTAACCCCACCCCACGCCTAACCCAAACCTAACTTACCGCGACCTAAACCTAACAAACCCCCACCCCCCGTAGCCAAATCGTTACCCTCCCAGCTATACTTACATTCAAGATCCCAGCTGTCAGTATGCTGACCTGGTCGGGATTCCAGCATCTGTGTTCTAAGGGCTGTTGGGATTCCGACGTCGGTATTTCGACTGCGGAATCCCATCAGTCGGGATTTTGAATGTATACAGATTGGTTGCTATGGGCAACTTCTCCACATTGGGGGTCATTCCAAGGTGATCGTAGCTGTACTAAATTTAGCACAGCCACGATCATGTTCCCAGACATGCGGGGAGACGCCCAGCACAGGGCTAGTCTGCCCCGCATGTCAGTCCGCCCCCCCCCCCCCCTCAAGTACAAAAGCATCGCACAGTGGCGATGCTTTTGTACTCGTGGAGTAACTCCCGGCCAGTGCAGCTCCTGCGGCTGGCGGGGAGTTGATCGGCGCTGCCCCTGGTCGCAGCATGTGATGTCACACAGTCGCTGCGGCCCGCCCCCTGCACGGTCCGGCCACGCCGCCGTGGAGCCCCCTCCTGCCCAGCGACCGCCTCTGCCTGTCAATGAGGCAGAGGCGATCGCTAGGGAACGACGGCCTTCGGCCGTCCGGCATGCGCCGGCGCATGCGCAGTTCCGACCCGATCGATGCGCTGCGATAAGCTGCAGCGAGCAATCGGGTCGGAATGACCCCCATTATCTCTTCAAAGGCTTAATACATATCCCCCATAGACATTAAATTGGTAACAGATTATTTTAGTATTTCAAGATGAGGGTATCATTTGTATACCTATCCATGACTGCATTCATTAATTAATAATTGAGTACTGAGTGCCAACTGATGAAGCTGATCCAGCTGACGCTGAATCCTCTGTAACATTCCTGAGACTCATCGGAAATGGCGAGGAACTGCGCACTTTCCTACATGTTATGGTCCCTATACTATGGCATTCTCAGTACTACACATCTATATTAACTCTTGCACTACATTTTCAGCCAACAGTAATTACACTGAAGAGGCCATGCTTGTAGTCCTTCGAAAACCACATTTATAATTTACATTTCATGTATTTATATGTATTTTTATCACTGATTCATGAACAAACTATTTGATGAGCAACTAAAATAGTTACACGGACACTTGAGAGAGGCCTATTAATTCAGAAAGCTGAAAAAAGACATTTATTTACTAATCTTTATCTTTTGCGCCATCATCTGTCATATGAGGGAACTACAAGTAATTAAATATTCAGTCTCCTGTCTATGAAGATGCTCATTAGGAAAATGAACAATGAGACAGTCCTCTGTAGCTATAGTCATCTGTTACACTTTAATTTTCAGGTTTTTGTTATAGTATTCTCCAGGCCATCTGTCCACAGAGGGAGATTTTGACTTACTGAAGCCAATGAGGGGGGGGGGAAACAAGCATGCTTGTCATCTCTCTCTCTCTCTCTTCACCATTCTATCACTACTATCAGCATTTATCATTACACACACACACACACACACACACACACACACACACACACACACACACACCACACACACCACACATACATATATATATATATATATATATATATATTATATATATATATATATATATAAATTGAGAGAGAGATCTAAACAGAAGTATTAAGACTCATATGTATGTATCATTCTGCGCTTACAATAGATGCAATGCTTTTGCATAATAGCCAAATGCCATTCTACACTCAGTTTTATTTCGAAACAACAATACAATGATACACTTGATATTAACTCAACATACAGATGTTTCATTTAAAATTATTTAAATAGCATGCTAAGCCCCCTTTAAGCATGTATCTTATTATGATTTATAGGACAGCTTAAAAAAGGAAAACAAAATCTCCTTAGTATGGATGCCACTTACACAGACACAGGAGTCAATCCTATTAGCCTCAATGATTTCACAAGTGGAAATCATCACGGAAGCAGCCGCACTTTACAGCGGCCCAAATTCGCAGGAAAGTGCTCGCTGCATCATAGGGCTCCAAGCAATTTGGTGCGAATTCAGCCCAAAACCAGCCCGCAAGGGGTGCAAGATCGGGTGCCGTTGCTGGCGTGAAAACATTGCGGCAATGGCACATCGCACCCTTCGCGGATAATAGGATCGACACCACAGGCTCTTAGCATGTGAAGGCACCGGGCAGGAATAGTGTATCTATATTGGGTGCAGACCCATACACCCTGCACCCATATTCAGTTATGCCTACCTCTCGGTCATCACGCGTCGGCCAGCGGTCCAGCGCTGCAGAGCAGCAGAAATCACAGGGAAAAAGGCATGGTGGTCATTTTCCCAGTGATTTGCGCATACACAGTAGAGAATTACCGAGGAACATGGTGTGTGACCATGTTTCCAGAGACCTGCAAATGCGCAGTAGACGCTGGAACAAAGCCAGAGTCTACTGCACTGCCAGAGGGGAGGTGTCCCACATGGAGTCTTCTCCTCTCTTAAACTGTCCCTGCCGGAGAGATAATAGGATTTTGGTACTTACCAGGTAAATCCTTTTCTTTGAATCCATAGGGGGCACTGGAGTACTCTTGGGATATGGACGGCCTCCATAGGAACAGGGCACTGAATATTTAAATTTAGAACACTCCACCCCTCTATATCCCAGAGTACCTCAGTGTTTTTTACAGGAGCTATAGAGAGGTTGGCAATGGAGTATTACATATAACATAACGGACAACAATGAAGTTGACACATAACGTTACTGACAACTAAACAGTTGACACCATAACCAGCACTTGATAATTTGAACCAGTCGGTGAGAGTGTGTTACCATAAGATCCCCTGAACTTACCACAAACCAGGTAAAACTGCTCTGGGTGGGCGTCCAGTGCCCCCTATGGATTCAAAGAAAAGGATTTACCTGGTAAGTACCAAAATCCTATTTTCTTTTTCATCCACTAGGGGTCACTGGAGTACTCTTGGGACGTACCAAAGCTTCCCCCGTGGGCGGGAGAGCTGTTTGGCACCTGTAACACTAGGCGGCCAAAGCTAGATGCTGATGCCGCAAACGTATCAAACTTGTAAAAGCGCATAAACGTGTGCACTGAAGACCATGTAGCTGCACGGCAAAGCTTCGTCGTAGAAGCTCCACGACCAGCTGCCCATGAAGTTCCCACAGAACATGTGGAATGAGCTGTTACTGATGTAGGCGGCTGTAACCTAGCATGAAGGTAAGCCTGACGTATGGTCAGTTTTATCCATCTGGATAAGGTCTGCTTAGAAGCTGGCCAACCCATCTTGGCAGCATCATAGAGAACAAACAACGTATCCGTCTTACGAACTGTAAACGTTCAGGATACATAAACGCTTAATGCGCGTACCACATCCAGAGTTCTAGAATGTGCTGTTAACACAGGAACTACTATTGGTTGATTGATGTGAAAAGATGACACTACCTTTAGTAAGAAAGCGGGATTTGTCCGAAGTTCCGCTCTGTCATCGTGAAACACCAAATACGGTGGCTTGCATGACAAGGCACCCAAATCTGAAACACGCCTTGCCGAAGCTAAGGCTAGAAGAAAAATTGTTTTCCAAGTGAGAAACTTTATATCCACTTACTGTAAGGGTTCAAAATATGAAGACTGTAAGAAATCTAAAACCAGATTCAAGTCCCATGGCGCTGTAGGTGGAATGAATGGAGGCTGTACTCTGAGGACACCTTGCAGAAAAGTGTGTACCGACGGCAATAGAGCCAATCATCTTTGAAAATAAATTGACAACGCAGATACCTGCACCTTTAGTGTAGATAAACGCAGTCCTCCATCTAACCCCGTCTGTAGAAATAACAAAAGACGGGATAACTTGAAAGATGATGTCGGAAACTTCCGAGCTTCACACCAACCTATATAGGCACGCCAAATTCTGTAATAATGAGCTGCCGTATCTGGCTTCCTAGCGCGTAACATGGTTGGTATAACCGATTCTGGAATGCCCTCACTTCTTAAGAGTGCGGTCTCAATAGCCACCCCGTCAAACGCAGCCGCGCTAAATCGGGGTAAATGAACGGACCCTGTTGTAACAAGTCCGGACGCAGTGGGAGCGGCCAAGGATCGTCTGCGAGTAGTCCGTGGAGATCCAAGAACCAAGCTCTCCGAGGCCAATGAGGCGCCACTAGTATGACCGTGACAGACTCTCTTTTGATCCGTTTTAGCACCAGAGGGAGCAGCGGAAACGGTGGAAACAGATACACTAGGCTGTACGGCCAAGCGATTGTGAGAGCATCCACCACCACTGCCTTTGGATCTCTCGTTCTGGACACATACTGGAGCGTTTGGTGATTGTGGCGAGACGCCATCAGGTCCACTTGAGGGTAACCCCACCTCTGAACCAACATGTGAAACACTTCTGGATTTAATGCCCATTCTCCTGGATGAAAATCCCGACGGCTGAGATAATCCGCCTCCCAGTTGTCCACTCCCGGAATGAACACTGCCGACAATATCACCTGGTGGTATTCTGCCCAATTGAGGATTCGAGCTACTTCCCGCATTGCCATGCGGCTTCTCGTTCCTCCTTGTTTGTTGATGTATGCGACTGCCGTCGCGTTGTCTGACTGCACTTGGACAGTCTGAGAGCGAAGCATGTGTACTGCTTGTCGTAGTGCATTGTAAACTGCGCGGAGTTCCAGGACATTTATAGACAGCAATCTTTCGTGATCCGCCCAGAGACCCTGGAGCTGACAATTTTGAACTACAGCTCCCCAACCTCTGAGACTCGCGTCCGTCGTAAGAATTATCCAATTCCAGCCGCCGAACAGTTTCCCTGCGGTTAAATTGTGTACCTTGAGCCACCAGAGTAGAGACACCCTTGCCGACAACCTCACCCTGTGGTGAATCTGCAGATGCGAGCCCGACCACTGTGCGAGCACATCCAGTTGAAATGGATGTGAGTGAAATCTTCCAAACTGAAGCGCTTCGAAAGCCGCCACCATTGTTCCTAAGAGGCGAATGCACAAATGTACCGAGACTGTGCATGGCTTGAGCACTAATTGTACCAGATGGCGAATAAACTGTACTTTCTGTTGTGGTAGGTAAATTCTTTGATTTACCGTATCGAGAATCATACCTAGGAATTGAAGGCGTTGAGACGGAATTAGATGTGATTTCTTGAAGTTGACAATCCAACCGTGGTGAACCAGTACATTGTACGTTAGCAGCGCATGTTGGAGAAGCATCTGTTGAGACGGGGCTTTGATGAGCAGATCGTCTAAGTACGGAACTATTGTCACTCCCAGGGATCTGAGATGAGCTATCATCACAGACATCACTTTGGTGAATACTAGTGATGAGCGGGTTCGGTTTCTCTGAAACCGAACCCCCCCGAACTTCACCTTGTTTACACGGGTCCGAGGCAGGTTAGAACCTTCCCGCCTTGCTCGGCTAACCCGAGCGCGCCCGAACGTCATCATCCCGCTGTCGGATTCTCGCGAGATTCGGATTCTATATAAGCAACCGCGCGTCGCCGCCATTTTCTCACTCGTGCATTGGAGATGATAGGGAGAGGACGTGGCTGGCGTCCTCTCCGTTTATTGTAGAACTAGAAGTTGATTGGTTTATTGCTTTTGCTTAATTGTGGGGAGGATTGGGGAGCAGCTGTTAGGAGGAGTACAGTGCAGAGTTTTGCTGATAAGTGACCACCAGTTTTTATCCGTTCTCTGCCTGAAAAAAACGCTCCATACCATATCTGTGCTCAGTGTGCTGCATAATATATCTGTGCTGAGTGCTCACACTGCTTAATTGTGGGGACTGGGGAGCAGCTATAGCAGGAGTACAGTGCAGAGTTTTGCTGACAGTGACCACCAGTATACGTTGTCTGCCTGAAGAAAAACACTCCATATCTGTGCTCAGTGTGCTGCTTTATTGTGGGGACTGGGGACCACCAGTATAATTAATATTATATAGGAGGAGTACAGTGCAGAGTGCACTGCTGTACCTACCTCTGTGTCGTCATCCATTAAGTATACTATCCATCTACATTCTATACCTGTGGTGCATTTTAGTTTTGCAGTTTGCCGACAGTGTCCACCAGTATACTATATATAGCAGTACGGTAGGCCACTGCTGTACCTACCTCTGTGTCGTCACTCGTCATCCATTAAGTATACTATCCATCTACATTCTATACCTGTGGTGCATTTTAGACAGTTTTGCAGTTTGCTGACAGTGTCCACCAGTATAATATATATATATACTTATAGCAGTACGGTAGGCCACTGCTGTACCTACCTCTGTGTCGTCACTCGTCATCCATTAAGTATACTATCCATCTACATTCTATACCTGTGGTGCATTTTAGACAGTTTTGCAGTTTGCTGACAGTGTCCACCAGTATACTATATATATATATATACTTATAGCAGTACGGTAGGCCACTGCTGTACCTACCTCAGTGTCGTCATTCGTCATCCATTAAGTATACTATCCATCTACATTCTATACCTGTGGTGCATTTTTTTAGACTAGTTTAGCAGTTTGCTGACAGTGTCCACCAGTTTATTATATATATACTTATAGCAGTACGGTAGGCCACTGCTGTACCTACCTCTGTGTCGTCACTCGTCATCCATTAAGTATACTATCCATCTACATTCTATACCTGTGGTGCATTTTAGACAGTTTTGCAGTTTGCTGACAGTGTCCACCAGTATACTATATATATACTTATAGCAGTACGGTAGGCCACTGCTGTACCTACCTCTGTGTCGTCACTCGTCATCCATTAAGTATACTATCCATCTACATTCTATACCTGTGGTGCATTTTAGTTTTGCGCAGTAAATATAGTAGTAGGCCATTGCTATTGATACTGGCATATAATTCCACACATTAAAAAATGGAGAACAAAAATGTGGAGGTTAAAGGGAAAGATCAAGATCCACTTCCACCACGTGCTGAAGCTGCTGCCACTAGTCATGGCCGAGACGATGAAATGCCATCAACGTCGTCTGCCAAGGCCGATGCCCAATGTCATAGTAGAGAGCATGTAAAATCCAAAACACAAAAGTTCAGTAAAATTACCCAAAAATCAAAATTAAAAGCGTCTGAGGAGAAGCGTAAACTTGTCAATATGCCATTTACGACACGGAGTGGCAAGGAACGGCTGAGGCCCTGGCCTATGTTCATGGCTAGTGGTTCAGCTTCACATGAGGATGGAAGCACTCATCCTCTCGCTAAAAAAAAGAAAAGACTTCAGCTGGCAAAAGCTGTGCGTTCTTCAAAATCACAAATCCCCAAGGAGAGTCCAATTGTGTCGGTTGCGATGCCTGACCTTCCCAACACTGGACGGGAAGAGCTTGCGCCTTCCACCATTTGCACGCCCCCTGCAAGTGCTGGAAATAGCACCCGCAGTCCAGTTCCTGATAGTCAAATTGAAGATGTCACTGTTGAAGTACACCAGGATGAGGATATGGGTGTTGCTGGCGCTGGGGAGGAAATTGACAAGGAGGATTCTGATGGTGAGGTGGTTTGTTAAAGTCAGGCACCCGGGGAGACACCTGTTGTCCGTGGGACGAATATGGCCATTGACATGCCTGGTCAAAAAATAAAAAAAATCAGCTCTTCGGTGCGGAATTATTTCAACACAAATGCGGACAACAGGTGTCAAGCCGTGTGTTGCCTTTGTCAAGCTGTAATAAGTAGGGGTAAGGACGTTAACCACCTCGGAACATCCTCCCTTATACGTCACCTGCAGCGCATTCATCATAAGTCAGTGACAAGTTCAAAAACTTTGGGTGACAGCGGAAGCAGTCCACTGACCACTAAATCCCTTCCTCTTGTAACCAAGCTCCTGCAAACCACACCACCAACTCCCTCAGTGTCAATTTCCTCCTTACCCAGGAAAGCCAATAGTCCTGCAGGCCATGTCACTGTCAAGTCTGACGAGTCCTCTCCTGCCTGGGATTCCTCCGATGCATCCTTGAGTGTAACGCCTACTGCTGCTGGCGCTGCTGTTGTTGCTGCTGGGAGTTGATCGTCATCCAAGAGGGGAAGTCGGAAGACCACTTGTACTACTTCCAGTAAGCAATTGACTGTCCAACAGTCCTTTGCGAGGAAGATGAAATATCACAGCAGTCATCCTGCTGCAAAGCAGATAACTCAGGCCTTGGCAGCCTGGGCGGTGAGAAACGTGGTTCCGGTATCCATCGTTAATTCAGAGGCAACTATAGACTTGATTGAGGTACTGTGTCCCCGGTACCAAATACCATCTAGGTTCCATTTCTCTAGGCAGGCGATACCGAAAATGTACACAGACCTCAGAAAAAGACTCACCAGTGTCCTAAAAAATGCAGTTGTACCCAATGTCCACTTAACCACGGACATGTGGACAAGTGGAGCAGGGCAGACTCAGGACTATATGACTGTGACAGCCCACTGGGTAGATGTATTGCCTCCCGCAGCAAGAACAGCAGCGGCAGCACCAGTAGCAGCATCTCGCAAACGCCAACTCGTTCCTAGGCAGGCTACGCTTTGTATCACCGCTTTCCAGAATAGGCACACAGCTGACAACCTCTTACGGCAACTGAGGAAGATCATCGCAGAATGGCTTACCCCAATTGGACTCTCCTGGGGATTTGTGACATCGGACAACGCCAGCAATATTGTGCGTGCATTACATCTGGGCAAATTCCAGCACATCCCATGTTTTGCACATACATTGAATTTGGTGGTGCAGAATTATTTAAAAAACGACAGGGGCGTGCAAGAGATGCTGTCGGTGGCCCGAAGAATTGCGGGCCACTTTCGGCATTCAGGCACCGCGTACAGAAGACTGGAGCACCACCAAACATTCCTGAACCTGCCCTGCCATCATCTGAAGCAAGAGGTGGTAACGAGGTGGAATTCAACCCTCTATATGCTTCAGAGGATGGAGGAGCAGCAAAAGGCCATTCAAGCCTATACATCTGCCCACGATATAGGCAAAGGAGGGGGAATGCACCTGACTCAAGCGCAGTGGAGAATGATTTCAACGTTGTGCAAGGTTCTGCAACCCTTTGAACTTGCCACACGTGAAGTCAGTTCAGACACTGCCAGCCTGAGGCAGGTCATTCCCCTCATCAGGCTTTTGCAGAAGAAGCTGGAGACATTGAAGGAGGAGCTAAAACAGAGCGATTCCGCTAGGCATGTGGGACTTGTGGATGGAGCCCTTAATTCGCTTAACCAGGATTCACGGGTGGTCAATCTGTTGAAATCAGAGCACTACATTTTGGCCACCGTGCTCGATCCTAGATTTAAAACCTACGTTGTATCTCTCTTTCCGGCAGACACAAGTTTGCAGAGGTACAAAGACCTGCTGGTGAGAAAATTGTCAAGTCAAGCGGAACGTGACCCGTCAACATCTCCTCCATCACATTCTCCCGCAACTGGGGGTGCGAGGAAAAGGCTAAGAATTCCTAGCCCACCCGCTGGCGGTGATGCAGGGCAGTCTGGAGCGAGTGCTGACATCTGGTCCGGACTGAAGGACCTGCCAATGATTACTGACATGTCGTCTACTGTCACTGCATATGATTCTCTCACCATGGAAAGAATGGTGGAGGATTATATGAGTGACCGCATCCAAGTAGGCACGTCAGACAGTCCGTACGTATACTGGCAGGAAAAAGAGGCAATTTGGAGGCCCTTGCACAAACTGGCTTTATTCTACCTAAGTTGCCCTCCCTCCAGTGTGTACTCCGAAAGAGTGTTTAGTGCAGCCGCTCACCTTGTCAGCAATCGGCGTACGAGGTTACTTCCAGAAAATGTGGAGAAGATGATGTTCATCAAAATGAATTATAATCAATTCCTCCGTGGAGACATTCACCAGCAGCAATTGCCTCCAGAAAGTACACGGGTACCTGAGATGGAATTAATAATCTGTGAGGAGGGGGATGTGAGGAGGGGGATGTACACAGTGAAAGGGGTGAGGAATCGGAGGATGATGATGAGGTGGACATCTTGCCTCTGTAGAGCCAGTTTGTGCAAGGAGAGATTGATTGCTTCTTTTTTGGTGGGGGCACAAACCAACCAGTCATTTCAGTCACAGTCGTGTGGCAGACCCTGTCGCTGAAATGATGGGTTCGTTAAAGTGTGCATGTCCTGTTTATACAACATAAGGGTGGGTGGGAGGGCCCAAGGACAATTCCATCTTGCACCTCTTTTTTCTTTCATTTTTCTTTGCATCATGTGCTGTTTGGGGACAATTTTTTTGAAGTGCCATCCTGTCTTGATTGACACTGCAGTGCCACTCCTAGATGGGCCAGGTGTTTGTGTCGGCCACTTGTGTCGCTTAGCTTAGTCACACAGCCACCTTGGTGCGCCTCTTTTTTTCTTTGCATCATGTGCTGTTTGGGGACTATTTTTTTGAAGGGCCATCCTGCCTGACACTGCAGTGCCACTCCTAGATGGGCCAGGTGTTTGTGTCGGCCACTTGTGTCGCTTAGCTTAGCCATCCAGCGACCTCGGTGCAAATTTTAGGACTAAAAATAATATTGTGAGGTGTGAGGTGTTCAGAATAGACTGGAAATGAGTGGAAATTATGGTTATTGAAGTTAATAATACTATGGGATCAAAATGACCCCCAAATTCTATGATTTAAGCTGTTTTTTGAAAAAAACACCCGAATCCAAAACACACCCGAATCCGACAAAAAATTTTCGGTGAGGTTTTGCCAAAACGCGTCCGAATCCAAAACACGGCAGCGGAACCGAACCCAAAACCAAAACGCGAAAAATTTCCGGTGCACATCACTAGTGAATACCCGAGGCGCTGACGAAAGGCCAAACGGTAGAGCCTGAAACTGGTAATGGTTCTGGCTTATTGCAAAACGCAAGAACCTCTAATGAGGTTGCCAAATCGGAATGTGTAAGTACGCATCCTTGAGATCTAGCGAAATCATGAATTCCTTTGGCTCTAAACCTGCAATTTCTGAGCGCAGAGATTCCATCTTGAATCTGTAGTAAGTTACGTACCGATTGAGACCCTTTAAGTTCAATATTGGCCTGACTGAGCCATCCGGCTTCGGTACCACAAACAGACTGGAATAATAACCCTGACCCTGTTGGTGTACAGGGACCGGGATCAAAACTGCTGAATCCAGTAGGGACTGAATGGCAATTTGCAGAACCGCCCTCTTGTCGTCCGAGAGAGGTAGGCTTGTCTTGAAAAACCGCAGTGGCGGAAGACAGTTGAACTCTATTTTGTAACCTCTTAACACTAAATTGCGGATCCACCCATCCGCGGATGTCTGGAACCACGCCAAATGGAACGTCTGAAGGCGTGCTCCCACAATCGGAGAACCGAGATGGGCTGGTAGCCCGTCATGCCACTGGCTTGTCGGTGACCTTAGCGTCCTGACGACTTGTGTTGGTTTGTTGGAAACCACGTCCTCGACCCTGTCTACCAGGCGTGGCTGTTCCTCTGCCACGTCCGCGAAAGGACTGAGGTCTAAAGGATTTGAACGCAGGTCCAGAGTATCTCCGTCTTGGTACCGGTGGAGGCAATGGTAAGAAAACCGACTTTCCTCCCGTGGCCTCAGAAATCCATTTGTCCAATTCAGGACCAAACAACTTCTCGCCACCGTAAGGTAACGCCTCTATACCTCTTTTGACCTCTGCCTCCGCTTACAAGAACGCAGCCAGAGAGCTCGTCATACTGTAACCAGTGACGATGAAATGCGAGAAGTGAGCTGACAGACGTCAGTAGAAGCTGTACATAGATACTCCGCAGCCTCACACATTTGATCAGCAAGAAGTATAAGGTGTTCGTCATGTAGGGCAGACTTGAGTTCTGTTATCCATACTATGAGCACCTTAGTGACCCAGATGCCAACCAAGCCAGGTCTCAGCAGCACTCCTGCTGCTATATACATGGACTTTAGCATAGTTTCTATTTTGCGATCTGAAGGGTCTTTAAGCGTAGTAGCCGTTGGCACTGGTATGGTTAATTTCTTTGTAAGTTTCGACACTGACGAATCAACCATTGGTGGATTCTCCCATGTACATGTCACAGAGTCTGGAAACGGGTAACTAGACTTAAATCTGCGAGGTATAGAAAACCGTTTATCTGGATTCTGTCGTGTTTCTACTAACATCTTATTAAGAGACTCCGAAACAGGAAAACACATTGGAGTTCTCTGTCGTTTAGTAAATACGACTTCATCATTTGTCAGAGGCTCCTCAGTTTCTGTAAACTTCAGAGACTGACGCACCGCTCTGATGAGATTATCAATGCCTGAGCTGTTAAAATCCTCACTATCTGACTCCACTTCGCCCTCCTCACCCTCATCTTGTGCCGTGAGGTCTGGCATGGAATCGTCAGAATGCAACATAGCAGAAACTGGTAAATCATAAGACATATGAAATTTATCCCGTCTACCCAAAATGGATTTGGACCTTTCGCAAGGCTGAGACGCCTCCGGTAGTTCTGGCAGTCTCACCCTAGACTCAGATCTTGCCGCTTCCCGCTCTTGTCGAGCGGCGGTCAATTCTGATTGCAACCCAGCCAGTACATTGGCTAGCATTTCCCATGGAGGGTCTGGGGAGGAAACTGGCTTTAAA
This sequence comes from Pseudophryne corroboree, assembly GCF_028390025.1. Classification (NCBI taxonomy): domain Eukaryota; kingdom Metazoa; phylum Chordata; class Amphibia; order Anura; family Myobatrachidae; genus Pseudophryne; species Pseudophryne corroboree. The sequence goes on from NC_086448.1 coordinate 115,546,211, forward strand.
ACCGGAGCAGAAATTGTATTCATAACTGAATCCACAAAACATACTTTACATGTGGTAGATCCATCCAGTAACACACTGCTACAGACCTTGCAGTGATGCTTTTTAATTTTTGCTGGTGCCTTACTCATTATGGAGACAGACAATACAATACACAAAAAACAGACACTTGCACGACTCAGTAAAATAGTACTAAGGTGTCTCTATATATATATCTGGCCAAGTGCAGTACACGTGGCCAGTACTATGAAATGTGATCCCAAATTCCCACTAACACCCCTGCGCCTCCGGTGAAGTAGAGATGTAGTACTGGAACGTTCTGGAATCACAACAGGAAAACAAAGGAAGCATGGTTAAAATGGCTGCCATGCTTAAACTTATAGTCACAGTACAGGTTATAATCTTTTAAACTGATATATAACCCTGTATGAAAATCCTGTGTAAATCATCCCTGCAGCCTAGCATACTGCTGCTGCTGCTTGTCCCCCCTCGTGCCGCTGATTGTACCCCCTCGTGCAGCTGCTTGCAGCCTGTAATGCCCCCCCCCCCCCTGTATGCTCCGTTGCGGAGGCAGTATGCGGGGGGGGCAGCATTAGTGTGGGGCGGCCAGTGGGAGCCGGGTAGCGGGACGCGCTGGAAACAGACAGCGGAAGGTGGGGAGCGCGGTCCTTTGAAGCGCTCAGAGCAGCGGCGGCCGGAGCAGCGGCGGGCGGGCTGTATAGGGATCCAAGCGGCCAGTATGGTGCGCCAGCGTAGCTATTAAAGAAAACATTGTCCCCACACAGCGGGGCGGCAACGTGAGCTGACCGCCCCGACCAACATACCTGGACTTCTGTGGTGAGGCTCCGACGGGGCTTCTCTGTAAGCACCGGCCAGCCTTTCTGCAGGATGTCTGTCTGGCTGTGAGGGTGCTCATTTATTGAGGACCGACACGCCAAAGCTGCTTGTAGCAGCTTGCACTATCCCTGACCCTGGCCTTTTGGAAGGAAGAAAGGGATGTGTATGAAAAAAGAAAAAATATTAACAAAAAAATAAAAATATTCAAAATAATTGTGGACTAAGCCACAGAACCTGTTGCTACTTGAGCACAGAAAAAACACTGAGGTACTCTGGGCTATGGAGGGGTGAAGTGTTCTAAATTTAAATATTCAGTGCCCTGTTCCTATGGAGGCCGTCCATATCCCAAGAGTACTCCAGTGACACCTAGTGGATGAAAAAGAAAAAGGCAGAGCTCAAAAAGAGGGGTACCAAAGTCTCTCTGCTCATTATGTGCCATGTGACTGTGGTTGCCCTGGAAGTTTATTTGTTTATGTATTAACAGTTTCTTGTATAGCGCAGCAAATTCAATTGTGCTTTACAATTGCAAACAACCCTGACAAAAAAAACTGGGTAAAAAAACATTAAAAAAGAGGTGGAAGAGCCCTGCTCACAAGTTTACAATCTATAGGATTACATGACACTGTGTAGAATAATCACTAATACCAACCTGATGAAACAAACCAACGATAAATGTTAATTAACAACATTCTTTTTATGGCCTTAAGTTCTATCATGCTTACGGAAGGCAGTAGTAGCGAGTAGGCTGCAGTAACATGAGAAAAGGCGGGAAGGCTGTAGTAACATGAGGAAAGGCAGGAACGCTGTGGTAACGTGACGAAAGGCGGGGACGCTGTAGTAACATGATGATGAAAGGCGGGAAGGCTGTAGTAACATGATGATGAAAGGCGGGAAGGATGTAGTAACATGATGATGAAAGGCGGAAAGGCTGTAGTAACATGATGAGGAAAGGCGGGTAGGCTGTAGTAACATGAGAAAAGGCAGGAAGGCTGTAGTAACATGAGGAAAGGCAGGAACACTGTAGTAATGTGAGGAAAGGCGGGAAGGCTGTTGTAACATGATGATGAAAGGTGGGAAGGCTGTAGTAACATGATGATGAAAGGCGGGAAGGATGTAGTAACATGATGATGAAAGGCAGGAAGGCTGTAGTAACATGATGAGGAAAGGCGGGAAGGCTGTAGTATCATGAGGAAAGGTGGGAAGGCTGTAGTAACATGATGAGGAAAGGCGGGAAGGATGTAGTAACATGATGATGAAAGGCAGGAAGTGTCAGATTCTGTTTAGTCTGTCTTCCCGGAGGGGGCGCTAGTGGGTCAGTGGAGGTAGGATGGAAGAAGTGAGGAGGCCGGATTGGATTCCTGCGCATGTGCGCAATGTTGTTTATTAAACAGTAGGCTTAAACAATATGGCAGCAGGAATACTTGATAATAACAGTAACAAATGCAATTGTGAATATGCAGCGTGGAAGCTGAGAGTCTATGGCAAAGTCTGTATGGTAAGTTCAATCGATCAGGGGATCGATGTGTCGGTATGGGAACCGATAGTTGTTAGACCGTGGAGCCAGCAGAGATGATGGTGGGAATAGCAAGCCTGATAGCAATTGCAGGAGACAAGTGTTAAGTTCTCAGTGCAGTTAGAAATAACACTGGCAGCTTGCAGGCTGATGAACAGGTGTAGATGACGAGATGCACCTGGAGGAGAGTCTCTACTGCAGAGGGCTGGAGCACACTGTAGCTGGTAAAGGTGTGAAGCTTGATCTCAAGTACAAGGGTTGCTGGTGCTTGTGGTTCCACGGTAGTACAGGATCAACTGGATGGCAAAGCAGGTAAACGGAGGAACTGGAGAACGGAGCCAGAGACACAGGTCATAGGAGTGACACGAAGTCCAGGACAAGGACTGACTCACCCTGCTGCTCCTGATATACCCCCCGGTCTGCAGGCATTGGCTGGAAGGGAATTGAGGAGGTGCGGCCAAGCTCCGGATTGGCTGATGCGGCAGTCTGAGGAAAGCTGTCATGGCGGCGCCCATGCCGCGGCCCGGCGGGAACGCGGCGTACATGCACGCCCGCTGACAACAGGAGCGTTCCTAGGCCCAGGATGGCATCCGGTGACAGGGAGACCAGCGACAGCGAGACGTAGAGACCCCGGACGGAGTCCGCACCGACGGACAGATGCAGCTGTGGTAAGTCGATTCCTGACAGTACCCCCTCCTTTACGGGTGGGCACCGAACACCCACGTGGCTTGGAAGGATGAGTTCTGTGGAAAACATGGATCAACCTTGGAGCATGGACATCTGTAGCATTTACCCAACTCCTCTCCTCAGGACCATAACCGGACCAGTCGATGAGAAATTGCAGACGACCGTACCGGCAACGGGAATCCAGAACCTTCTCTATTTCGAACTCAATACCCCGCTGGGTTCGTATTTTGGGACCAACTGGAAGAGCTCTTTGGAAACGATTCAGGATCAAAGGTCTGAGGAGAGAGACATGAAAGGCGTTAGGTATTCGTAAAGAAGGAGGCAATTTGAGCTTGTAGGCCACAGGACTGATGACTTTGTCAATGGGAAAAGGACCAATGAAGCGTGGTGCAAACTTCATCGACGGCACTCTGAGACGAAGATTCCGAGTGGAAAGCCAAACCCTATCATTGGGTTTTAGGCTGGGAACCGCAAGCCTTTTGCGGTCGGCAAAGAACTTGTATCGACTTGAGGCCTTTTTAAGGGAAACATGAATTTTCCTCCAAGTAGCTTAAAACTGACTTAGAACAGAAGTGGCTGCAAGAACATCGATGTTTGGTAGATCTTGGAAATCTGGGACACGAGGATGTTGCCCATATACAGCGAAGAACGGGGTGGTCTCCGTGGCAGTATGAAAGTTATGAGCAAATTCAGCCCACGGGAGCAGGTCTACCCAGTCATCTTGAGAAGAGGAAACGTAGAGTCTCAAGAAGATCTCCAGTTCTTGATTCACCCTGTCCATTTGTCTGAGGGTGGTAGGCTGACGAAAATTTAAGCTTAACTTGTAGGGCAGAACAGAGGGCTCTCCAAAACCTTGCTACAGACTGAACTCCACGGTCAGATATGATTTCAGTAGGCAGTCCATGTAAGCGGAAAATCTCCCGTAGGAAGACTTGAGCAAGTTTTGGAGCGGAAGGGAGACCTTGGAGTGGAACAAAATGGGCCATTTTGGTAAACCTGTCGACAACTACCCAGATGGTATTGAATCCTTGAGAGGAGGGTAGATCGGAGATGAAGTCCATGGACAGGTGAGACCAGGGACGGCTGGGTACGGATAATGGTTGCAACTGACCTGCCGGAGACTGTCTGGGTGTCTTATGCTGGGCACACTTGGGGCAGGATGCCACGAAGTCCTTGATGTCGACCTTCATTTTCGGCCACCAGTAAGTTTCAGACAGGAACTTGAAAGTCTTTAGGACACCAGGATGCCCTGTGAACTTGGACTGATGAGCCCAAGACAGCAATTTAGAACGAAGCTCAGTGGAAACAAAAATCTTGCCAGGAGGCGGAACAGGAGTAACTTGAGACGAGGCAAACACAACTGGATTCAAAATAAGAATTTACTTACCGATAATTCTATTTCTCGGAGTCCGTAGTGGATGCTGGGGTTCCTGAAAGGACCATGGGGAATAGCGGCTCCGCAGGAGACAGGGCACAAAAGTAAAGCTTTTACAGGTCAGGTGGTGTGTACTGGCTCCTCCCCCCATGACCCTCCTCCAGACTCCAGTTAGGTACTGTGCCCGGACGAGCGTACACCATAAGGGAGGATTTTGAATCCCGGGTAAGACTCATACCAGCCACACCAATCACACCGTACAACTTGTGATCTAAACCCAGTTAACAGTATGATAACAGAGGAGCCTCTGAAAGATGGCTTCCTAAACAATAACCCGAATTAGTTAACAATAACTATGTACAAGTATTGCAGATAATCCGCACTTGGGATGGGCGCCCAGCATCCACTACGGACTCCGAGAAATAGAATTATCGGTAAGTAAATTCTTATTTTCTCTATCGTCCTAAGTGGATGCTGGGGTTCCTGAAAGGACCATGGGGATTATACCAAAGCTCCCAAACGGGCGGGAGAGTGCGGATGACTCTGCAGCACCGAATGAGAGAACTCCAGGTCCTCTTTTGCCAGGGTATCAAATTTGTAAAATTTTACAAACGTGTTCTCCCCTGACCACGTAGCTGCTCGGCAGAGTTGTAATGCCGAGACCCCTCGGGCAGCCGCCCAAGATGAGCCCACCTTCCTTGTGGAATGGGCCTTAACAGATTTAGGCTGTGGCAGGCCTGCCACAGAATGTGCAAGTTGAATTGTGTTACAAATCCAACGAGCAATCGACTGCTTAGAAGCAGGAGCACCCAACTTGTTGGGTGCATACAGTATAAACAGCGAGTCAGATTTTCTGACTCCAGCCGTCCTTGAAATATATATTTTTAAGGCTCTGACAACGTCTAACAACTTGGAGTCCTCCAAGTCGTCTGTAGCCGCAGGCACTACAATAGGCTGGTTCAGGTGAAACGCTGATACCACCTTAGGGAGAAAATGCGGACGCGTCCGCAGCTCTGCCCTATCCGAATGGAAAATTAAATAAGGGCTTTTATAAGATAAAGCCGCCAGTTCAGATACTCTCCTGGCCGAAGCCAAGGCCAGTAACATAGTCACTTTCCATGTGAGATATTTCAAATCCACATTCTTTAGTGGTTCAAACCAATGGGATTTGAGGAAATCTAAAACTACATTTAGATCCCACGGTGCCACCGGAGGCACCACAGGAGGCTGTATATGCAGTACTCCTTTGACAAAAGTCTGGACCTCAGGGACTGAGGCCAATTCTTTTTGGAAGAATATTGACAGGGCCGAAATTTGAACCTTTATAGATCCCAATTTGAGACCCATAGACAATCCTGATTGCAGGAAATGTAGGAAACGACCCAGTTGAAATTCCTCCGTCGGAGCACTCCGATCCTCGCACCACGCAACATATTTTCGCCAAATACGGTGATAATGTTTCGCGGTGACTTCCTTCCTTGCCTTTATCAAGGTAGGAATGACTTCTTCTGGAATGCCTTTTCCTTTTAGGATCTGGCGTTCAACCGCCATGCCGTCAAACGCAGCCGCGGTAAGTCTTGAAAGAGACACGGACCCTGCTGGAGCAGGTCCCTTCTCAGAGGTAGAGGCCACGGCTCGTCCGTGACCATCTCTTGAAGTTCCGGGTACCAAGTCCTTCTTGGCCAATCCGGAGCCACTAGTATCGTTCTTACTCCTCTTCGCCGTATAATTCTCAATACCTTTGGTATGAGAGGCAGAGGAGGAAACACATACACCGACTGATACACCCAAGGTGTTACCAGCGCGTCCACAGCTATTGCCTGCGGATCTCTTGACCTGGCGCAATACCTGTCCAGTTTTTTGTTGAGGCGAGACGCCATCATGTCCACCATTGGTTTTTCCCAACGGTTTATTAGCATGTGAACAACTTCTGGATGAAGTCCCCACTCTCCCGGGTGAAGATCGTGTCTGCTGAGGAAGTCTGCTTCCCAGTTGTCCACGCCCGGGATGAATACTGCTGACAAAGCTATCACGTGATTCTCCGCCCAGCGAAGGATCCTGGCAGCTTCTGCCATTGCACTCCTGCTTCTTGTGCCGCCCTGTCTGTTTACATGGGCGACTGCCGTGATGTTGTCCGACTGGATCAACACCGGTCTTCCTTGAAGCAGAGGTTCCGCCTGGCTTAGAGCATTGTAGATCGCTCTTAGTTCCAGAATGTTTATGTGAAGAGACTTTTCCAGGCTCGTCCACACTCCCTGGAAGTTTCTTCCCTGTGTGACTGCTCCCCAGCCTCTCAGGCTGGCGTCCGTGGTCACCAGGATCCAATCCTGTATGCCGAATCTGCGGCCCTCCAATAGATGAGCCTCCTGCAACCACCACAGGAGAGATACCCTTGTCCTTGGCGACAGGGTTATCCGCAGGTGCATCTGAAGATGCGACCCTGACCATTTGTCCAACAGATCCCTTTGAAAAATTCTTGCATGGAATCTGCCGAACGGAATTGCTTCGTAAGAAGCTACCATTTTTCCCAGGACTCTTGTGCATTGATGTACAGACACCTTTCCTGGTTTTAGGAGGTTCCTGACCAGGTCGGATAACTCCTTGGCTTTTTCCTCGGGAAGAAAAACCTTTTTCTGAACTGTGTCCAGAATCATCCCCAGGAACAGCAGACGAGTTGTCGGCATTAATTGGGATTTTGGAATATTCAGAATCCATCCGTGCTGCTTTAGCACCTCTTGAGATAGTGCTAATCCCATCTCTAGCTGTTCTCTGGACCTTGCCCTTATTAGGAGATCGTCCAAGTATGGGATAATTAATACGCCTTTTCTTCGAAGAAGAATCATCATCTCGGCCATTACCTTTGTAAAGACCCGAGGTGCCGTGGACAACCCAAACGGCAGCGTCTGAAACTGATAGTGACAGTTTTGTACAACGAACCTGAGGTACCCCTGGTGTGAGGGGTAAATTGGAACGTGGAGATACGCATCCTTGATGTCCAAGGATACCATAAAATCCCCTTCTTCCAGGTTCGCTATCACTGCTCTGAGTGACTCCATCTTGAACTTGAACTTCTTTATGTACAGGTTCAAGGACTTCAGATTTAGAATAGGCCTTACCGAGCCATCCGGCTTCGGTACCACAAATAGAGTGGAATAATACCCCTTCCCTTGCTGTAGAAGAGGTACCTTGACTATCACCTGCTGAGAGTACAGCTTGTGAATGGCTTCCAAAACCGTCTCCCCTTCGGAGGGGGACGTTGGTAAAGCAGACTTCAGGAAACGGCGAGGTGGAGACGTCTCTAATTCCAACCTGTACCCCTGAGAAATTATCTGCAGGATCCAGGGATCTACCTGCGAGTGAGCCCACTGCGCGCTGTAATTCTTGAGACGACCGCCTACCGCCCCCGAGTCCGCTTGAGAAGCCCCAGCGTCATGCTGAGGCTTTTGTAGAAGCCGGGGAGGGCTTCTGTTCCTGGGAAGGAGCTGCCTGTTGCTGTCTCTTCCCTCGTCCTCTGCCTCGTGGCAGATATGAATAGCCCTTTGCTCTCTTGTTTTTAAAGGAACGAAAGGGCTGCGGTTGAAAGGTCGGTGCCTTTTTCTGTTGGGGAGTGACTTGAGGTAGAAAGGTGGATTTCCCGGCCGTAGCCGTGGCCACCAAATCCGATAGACCGACCCCAAATAACTCCTCCCCCTTATACGGCAAAACTTCCATATGCCGTTTTGAATCCGCATCGCCTGTCCACTGTCGTGTCCACAAAGCTCTTCTGGCCGAAATGGACATAGCACTTACCCGTGATGCCAGTGTGCAGATATCTCTCTGTGCATCACGCATATAAAGAAAAGCATCCTTTATTTGTTCTAACGACAGTAAAATATTGTCCCTGTCCAGGGTATCAATATTTTCGATCAGGGACTCTGACCAAACTACCCCAGCACTGCATATCCAGGCAGTCGCAATAGCTGGTCGTAGTATAACACCTGCATGTGTGTATATACTTTTTTTTGGATATTTTCCATCCTCCTATCTGATGGATCTTTAAGTGCGGCCGTCTCAGGAGAGGGTAACGCCACTTGTTTTGATAAGCGTGTTAGCGCTTTGTCCACCCTAGGAGGTGTTTCCCAGCGCTCCCTAACCTCTGGTGGGAAAGGGTATAAAGCCAATAACTTCTTTGAAATTAGCAGTTTTTTATCGGGGGCAACCCACGCTTCCTCACACACGTCATTTAATTCTTCTGATTCGGGAAAAACTACTGGTAGTTTTTTCACACCCCACATAATACCCTGTTTAGTGGTACCTGTAGTATCAGCTAACTGTAACGCCTCCTTCATTGCCAAAATCATATAACGTGTGGCCCTACTGGAAAATACGGTTGATTCGTCGCCCTCACCACTGGAATCAGTGCCTGTGTCTGGGTCTGTGTCGACCGACTGAGGCAAAGGGCGTTTTACAGCCCCTGACGTTGCTTGAGGCGCCTGGACAGGCACTAATTGATTGTCCGGCCGCCTCATGTCGGCAAACGACTGCTTAAGCGAGTTGACGCTATCCCGTAATTCCACAAATAAAGGCATCCATTCCGGTGTCGACTCCCTAGGGGGTGACATCCTCATATTTGGCAATTGCTCCGCCTCCACACCAATATCGTCCTCATACATGTCGACACACACGTACCGACACACAGCAGACACACAGGGAATGCTCTATACGAAGACAGGACCCACTAGCCCTTTGGGGAGACAGAGGGAGAGTCTGCCAGCACACACCAAAAAGCGCTATATATGACAGGGATAGCCTTATGATTAAGTGCTCCCTTATAGCTGCTTTTTATATAAATATATAGCCATTAATATGCCCCCCCTCTCTGTTTTACCCTGTTTCTGTAGTGCAGTGCAGGGGAGAGACCTGGGAGCCGTCCTGACCAGCGGAGCTGTGACAGAAAATGGCGCCGTGTGCTGAGGAGATAGGCCCCGCCCCTTTTTCGGCGGGCTCGTCTCCCGCTATTTAGTACATTTAGGCAGGGGTAAATATCTCCATATAGCCTCTGGGGGCTATATGTGAGGTATTTTTTGCCTTTTAAAAGGTTTTCATTTGCCTCCCAGGGCGCCCCCCCCCAGCGCCCTGCACCCTCAGTGACTGCCGTGTGAAGTGTGCTGAGAGGAAAATGGCGCACAGCTGCAGTGCTGTGCGCTACCTTAGAAGACTGCTGGAGTCTTCAGCCGCCGATTCTGGACCTCTTCTTGCTTCAGCATCTGCGAGGGGGCCGGCGGCGCGGCTCCGGTGACCATCCAGGCTGTACCTGTGATCGTCCCTCTGGAGCTTCATGTCCAGTAGCCAAGAAGCCAATCCATCCTGCACGCAGGTGAGTTCACTTCTTCTCCCCTCTGTCCCTCGTTGCAGTGATCCTGTTGCCAGCAGGAATCACTGTAAAATAAAAAACCTAAGCTAAACTGTCTAAGCAGCTCTTTATGAGAGCCACCTAGAATTGCACCCTTCTCGGCCGGGCACAAAAATCTAACTGGAGTCTGGAGGAGGGTCATGGGGGGAGGAGCCAGTACACACCACCTGACCTGTAAAAGCTTTACTTTTGTGCCCTGTCTCCTGCGGAGCCGCTATTCCCCATGGTCCTTTCAGGAACCCCAGCATCCACTTAGGACGATAGAGAAAATAGAATGCGGAACTGGATCGGAAATCTCCTCTTCGGATTCCATAGAACGAGACAGAGCATCAGCTTTGGTATTCTGAGAACCTGGACGGAAATGAAGCTTAAAGTTGAAACGAGAGAAGAACATTGCCCACCGGGCCTGGCGAGGATTAAGACACTGGGCTGCCTTTAGGTAGAGGAGGTTCTTGTGATCCGTGTAGATGTTAAATGGAAGCTTTGCTCCTTCAAGGAGATACCTCCACTCATCAAGAGCCAGCTTGATCGCCAGTAATTCTTGGTCACCGATGGAGTAATTAGCTTCCGCGGGAAGGAATTTGCGAGAGAAGAACCCACAAGGGTGAATCTTTCCATCAACCCCCACTTGGGAGAGAACAGCTCCGACTCCCACTGTAGAAGCATCTACCTCCAACTCGAATGGCTTGTTAACGTCTGGTTGTGACAGAACTGGGGCGGTCATGAAAGCCTGCTTGATTTTCTGAAACGCAGCCAAGGCATCTTCTGACCAGTTGGAATGATCTGCTCCCTTTCGAGTTAGGCTGGTAATAGGAGCAATGAGAGTTGAGAATCCTCTGATGAACTTCCTATAATAATTAGCGAATCCCAGGAATCGCTGAATGGACTTGAGAGTACTCGGAATAGACCAATTGGAAATAGCTTCTAATTTTGTCGGGTCCATCTGGAGATCCGATCCAGAAATTATACACCCTAGGAAGGGTATGGAAGAAACTTCGAAGGTACATTTAGACAACTTGCCGTAGAGACGGTTCTCACGAAGACGTCGGAGGACCTCACGAACTTGTAGGCGATGTGAGGAGAGATCTTGAGAGAAGATAAGGATATCATCCAGATAGACTACAAGATATTTATACAGAACATCACGGAAAATTTAGTTAACGAAGTGCTGGAACACTGCTGGGGCATTACTCAACCCGAATGGCATTACTAGGTACTCGTAATGACCATCCCGAGTATTAAAGGCAGTTTTCCATTCATCACCACTTCGGATCCTGATGAGATTGTAGGCACCGCGGAGATCTAACTTGGTGAAGATGCGGGCTCCCTTGACTCTGTCAAATAATTCAGTGATGAGAGGTAATGGATAGCTGTTTTTGACGGTAATATCGTTGAGCCCCCGGTAATCGATGCATGGACGAAATCCTCCATCTTTCTTTTTAACGAAGAAAAAACCCGCTCCAGCGGGTGAAGACGAAGGGCGGATGAATCCTTTCTGTAAATTCTCCCTGATGTACTCACTCATTGCCTCGGTTTCAGGTACGGATAACGGATAAGTACGCCCTCTAGGTGGCTTCTTGCCAGGGATGAGATCGATGGGACAATCCCACTCCCTATGGGGCGGCAGAACATCGGCGGCCTTTTCGCTGAAGACGTCAGAGAAATCTTGGTAGGCCACAGGAAGACTTGACTGAACTTTAACTTCTGAAGACCTCACAGGACGAACTTGGGCTAGGCAGGACTGATGGCAGTGTGAACCCCAAGAAGTCAGTTGTAACGTGGACCAGTCAATCTGCGGATTATGTAGCTGGAGCCAGGGCATACCCAAAACGACCTCCTGGGTTGCCTGAGGGATGACTAGGAACTCAATTAATTCAGAATGCGGGAACCCGACTCCCAGCACCACTGGCTTGGTTTGATGAGAGATGTTACCCTTGGAAATTCGGCTACCATCCACTGCAGTGATGTAGGCTGGATATGTGAGTTCGCAGACAGGCAGACGGAACTTATCAACTGCAGCTTGAGTAATGAAGTTTCCAGCAGCTCCACAGTCCACTAATGCAGTTACAGACTGGAGTCCAGCCCTAGTCTCTAAAGTCACAGGAAGGATAAGGTCTTGGTTTGAAGGAGCTTGTCTAGAAGATCCCAACTTGACTCCTCCTTTACAAGTCAGGATATGGCGTTTCCCGAACGCGCTGTACAAGAATTAATTTGGTGACCTGTAGCCGCACAATAAAGACACAGTCTCTCTCGAAGTCTTCTTGACCGCTCCTCAGGGGTTAAGCGGGACCTATTAATTTGCATAGGCTCATCAGAAGGTGGAGGCTGAAATTGTGTCGGAGGTACCATTCTTGGCTTGCGAGGCTCACTACGAGCATGCTCACTGTTGCGTTCGCGAATGCGAGAGTCCAACTTGATACACAAAGAAATTATCTCTGATAATTGCTCAGGAATGTCACGGGTGGCTAGTTCATCTTTAATCCATTCAGAGAGTCCATGCCAGAAGGCTGCTACCAGTGCTTGGTTATTCCATTGAATCTCTGCGGCTAACGTCTGGAACTGGATGACGTATTGACCCATGCTACGGGTACCTTGACGAAGTTGGATAAGATCTGCAGAAGCTGATGTTGCGCGACCTGGTTCATCAAAGATGCGTCTGAAGGTTGACACAAATTCGGTGTAGTTATTCATAAGGGGGTCAGCACGTTCCCACAGAGGAGACACCCAACTCAAGGCTGATCCAGAGAGCAGTGAAATAATATAAGCAACCTTGGATCTTGGCGTGGGAAAATTGTGTGATAACAACTCAAACTGGATTTCACATTGATTAAGAAACCCGCGACATAACTTGGGACTGCCATCATATTTGCTAGGCACGGGCAGGTGCAAGCGTGACACTGGAGTTGATGCAGCCGGTGAAGGAGAACCCGCTGAACTTGCAGGAGCGGGGGTAACTGGAACTGAAGGAATGAGAGCACTAGGCAGAGATTGTTGTAGGGTATCGAGCCGGGAGGACATTCCTTGCAGGAACTGAAACATCTGCTGCTGCGCAGCCTCTTGACCATCCAAGCGGGAGACCAGATTTTGTAAGGCCCCTGACCCCAACTCTCTGACCACCATCCGAGTCCATCGGTCCTGGACTTACTGTCAGATTCTGTTTAGTCTGTGTTCTCGGAGGGGGCGCTAGTGGGTCAGTGGAGGTAGGATGGAAGAAGTGAGGAGGCCGGATTGGATTCCTGCGCATGTGCGCAATGTTGTTTATTAAACAGTAGGCTTAAACAATATGGCAGCAGGAATACTTGATAATAACAGTAACAAATGCAATTGTGAATATGCAGCGTGGAAGCTGAGAGTCTATGGCAAAGTCTGTATGGTAAGTTCAATCAATCAGGGGATCGATGTGTCGGTATGGGAACCGATAGTTGTTAGACCGTGGAGCCAGCAGAGATGATGGTGAGAATAGCAAGCCTGGTAGCAATTGCAGGAGACAAGTGTTAAGTTCTCAGTGCAGTTAGAAATAACACTGGCAGCTTGCAGGCTGATGAACAGGTGTAGATGACGAGATGCACCTGGAGGAGAGTCTCTACTGCAGAGGGCTGGAGCACACTGTAGCTGGTAAAGGTGTGAAGCTTGATCTCAATTACAAGGGTTGCTGGTGCTTGTGGTTCCACGGTAGTACAGGATCAACTGGAAGGCAAAGCAGGTAAACGGAGGAACTGGAGAACGGAGCCAGAGACACAGGTCATAGGAGTGACACGAAGTCCAGGACAAGGACTGACTCACCCTGCTGCTCCTGATATACCCCCCGGTCTGCAGGCATTGGCTGGAAGGGAAACGAGGAGGTGCGGCCAAGCTCCGGATTGGCTGATGCGGCAGTCTGAGGAAAGCTGTCATGGCGGCGCCCATGCCGCGGCCCGGCGGGAACGCGGCGTACATGCACGCCCGCTGACAACAGGAGCGTTCCTAGGCCCAGGATGGGATCCGGCGACAGGGAGACCAGCGACAGCGAGACGTAGAGACCCCGGACGGAGTCCGCACCGACGGACAGATGCAGCTGTGGTAAGTCGATTCCTGACAGGAAGGCTGTAGTTACATGATGAGGAAAGGCAGGAAGGCTGTAGTATCATGAGGAAAGGCGGGAAGGCTGTAGTAACATGATGATGAAAGGCGGGAAGGATACAGTAACATGATGGAAGGTGGGAAGGCTGTAGTAACATGATGATGGAAGGTGGGAAGGCTGTAGTAACATGATGATAAAAGGCGGGAAGGCTGTAGTAACATGAGGAATGGCAGGAAGGCTGTAGATACATGATGATGAAAGGCGGGAAGGCTGTAGTAACATGAGGACAGGCAGGAAGGCTGTAGTAACATGAGGAATGTCAGGAAGGCTGTAGTAACATGATGATGAAAGGCGGGAAGGCTGTAGTAACATGATGATGAAAGGCGGGAAGGCTGTAGAAACATGATGATGAAAGGCGGGAAGGCTGTAGTAACATGAGGAATGGCAGGAAGGCTGTAGTAAACATGATGATGAAAGGTGGGAAGGCTGTAGTAACATGATGAAAGGCGGGAAGGCTGTAGTAACATGATGATGAAAGGCGGGACGGCTGTAGTAATATGAAGGAAGGCTGTAGTAACATGATGGAAGGCGGGAAGGCTGTAGTAACATGAGGAATGGCAGGAAGGCTATAGTAACATAATGAAAGGTGGGAAGGCTGTAGTAACATGAGGAATGGCAGGAAGGCTATAGTAACATGATGAAAGGTGGGAAGGCTGTAGAAACATGAGAAAAGGTGGAAGGCTGTAGTAACATGATAAAAGGCAGAAGGCTAGGCAGGAAGGCTATAGTAACATACTAAAAAATATTGCTGTAGTACACTAGAGCAGGGTCGCTGACAGTTCTGGCGGGCCCTGGTACATAAGGGGTGTGGCCAAATGGAGGGGGCATGATCAGAACCCCTCCATGATTTTTTTTTTTATCTGTTCCATGTGTCCGTGAAGCTGGCACGCGCGCCACACAGGGAGGAGCCTGTATCCAGGGCAGCAGGCGGCTGGGTGCAGGATGTGAATCGTACGCTCCTACACCAACGCAGGGAGAGAGAGAGAGAACAGAGTGCCGCTGCCTCTCTCCCCAGTTCAGCACTGCACTGAGCAATGTGTGCAGGGCTGGGGAGAGCGGCTGTTGCAGCGGCAGTCAGTTCTCCCTCTCCCTGTCGGCTCTCTGCATCGGGGAAGGGGGGCAGTGATATCCGGGGCCTCTCCAACAGTACCCGCTTCCCCCACTTCTCGGCATCATTGCACTAGAGTGTCTATATTGGGTGGAGCAGAAAGATGATTCTGCACTCACGGTTCACATGTAACTGCAGGGATGCTCTTTTCAGCATAAGCATTTGTTGGTTCAGAAATTCTAACCAGTCAACAGAGAGGCACTCACCAGTCTTTCCAAATGTGTTTTACTTCAAGTCTGTCTTGGTGATACTGTGAAAGAATATAACCCAGCCGAGGATGTCGGAATGGGGGGGCGCAAGGGGGCAGCTTGCCCCCCCGCAAAGATGAGAGAGGCGCCTATCAACTATAGCAGAGGAGCGGCAGACGGTCAGGTGAAATACCACTGCCGGCTTCCGCACATTACAGCTGATGTGCAGCAGCAGCAGCTCCTCCTGCTTCCTCTTCACTGAAACTGTCTGTCTCAGCCAGTGGTCCCGAACTCCTCCATGGTGCCACCTCCTCCCCTGCAGTGGATCCGCCCCCTCCTCACAGTGGCTCTGCCTGAAAACTCCCCTGCAACCACAGATAACGTAGCAGGAGAGGGGACACCATGCCTGGCCTGCTCTGCCCCAGCCGGCTCATGGAGGCAGTGCCGCGATTTGCGGGTATTTAGGGGGCAGAGCAGGCTGTATTGTAGTCTGGTAGTGTATATCCGTCTGGCTCCACCCCCCCCTCTCTCTCCTTAACACTCTCCTCTCTATCCCATGACACTGTCTCTCTGTCCCCCTCCCCACACTATCTCTTTGACACTGTCTCCCTCACTCTCTTCCTGACATCGTCTCTTCTCCATGGCACTCTCTCTTTCTCTCTCGGTGACAGTGTCTCTCCCTGATGCTGTGTGTTTCTCTCTCTCTCTCTCTGACATTGTCTCTCTTCCCCCCACCCACATACATTCTCTCTCTTTGAAAATGTCTCCCCCACTCTCTTCTTGACACTGTTTCTCTCTCCCTGGCACTCACTCTCTCTCTGTGACACTGTCTCTCCCTCTATCCCCGATGCTGTGTAAATCTCTCTCCCTGGCACTGTCTCTCTGTCTCTGGCACTGTCTCTCTCTCTCTCTTTGACACTGTATCTTTCTCCCTCTCACTCCCTAACACTGTCTCTTTCCCTGACACTCTCTCCAGACACTGTTTCTCCCTCTCTCTCTCACTCCTCTCTCTCCTTAACACTCTTCTCTCAATCCCTGACACTGTCTCTCTGTCCCCCTCCTCACACTCTCTCTCTTTGACACGGTCTCCCTCACTCTTCTTCCTGACACGTATCTCTCTTTCTGCCACTCTCTCTCTTTCTCTCTCTCTGTGACAGTGTCTCTCCCTGATGCTGTGTATCTCTCTCCCTCTTTCTATCTCCCCACATTGTTTCTCTTTGACACTGTCTCTCCCTCTCTCCCTGATGCTGTGTAAATCTCTCTGTCCCTGGCACTGTCTCTCTCTCTCTCTCCCTCTCTTTGACACTGTCTTTCTCCCTCTAACTCCCTAACAATGTCTCTCTCCGACACACTCTCTCCTGACAGTTTCTCACTCTCTCTTTCCCTGACACTCTCTCTCTCATCTTTCTCTATCTCTCTGACACCCTCTCTCTCGCTCCTCTCTTTCGCTCATTCCCTCATTTTCCATGAAACCCTTTATCCGTCTCTTTCTCACTCTTCTCTCTTTCTCCTTAACAGTCTCCTCTCTACACTGTCTCTATGTCCGCCTCCCCACACTCTCTTTCTTTGACACAGTCTCCCTCACTCTCTTCATGACACAGTCTCTCTCTCACTGGCACTCTCTCTTTTTCTCTTTCTGTGACAGTGTCTCTCCCTGTTGCTGTGTATCTCTCTCCATCTTTCTCTCTCCCTTCCACTGTCTCTCTGTCCTCTCCACACACTCTCTCTCTTTGACACTGTCTGCCCCACTCTATCCCTGACCCCGTCTGTCTCTCTCTCTCTCTCTCTCTGTGACACTGTCTCTCCCTCTCTCTCTGATGCTGTGTAAATCTCTCTCCCTGGCACTGTCTCTCTTTCTCCCTCTCACTCCATAACACTATCTCTCTCCCTGACACTCTCTCTCCTGACACTGTTTCTCCCTCTCTCTTTCACTTTCTCTCCCTCTCTCCTTGACACACAATACCCCTTTTCCACTAGCTCAAAAAACATGGGTAAATGCACGGGGGCGCGCAATTACCCGTGTTTTCTGCTAGTGGAAAAGGGTCCCTCTGCAAAAACCCGGATCAAGTGACCCGGGGATACGGGAATGATACGGGCAAGGTTGTAGTGTAAACGGAAGCCGCGTCGATGCAAAACGGCTCCCGTTTACATTGTATGGAAGGGGGGCGCTGGGAGATCATGTGAGCTCCCAGTGCCGCCCCTGCCACGTCACCAGAGCATCACCAACCCAGCAATATGCCGGGTTGGGTGAGTGCAGTGGGAAAGGGAACTCTGATGCGAGTCACAGCCGAGTAGCTCCCATGTCAGGCTCCCGGCTGCGACCCGCATCAGTAGAGGAAAAGGGGTATAAGGCAGTGGTCCACTGCGCTACCTTACCACATTACTGAGCTATAAGAAAAGGTTTTTTACAGAGACGTAAAAAGGAAAAAGGGACTATAGTTGCCTTTTCTGGGGCACTCTTTATGTATTGTTTGTTATTAAAAATTAACTTTTATTTATCTCTATTGAGAATATATAACTAGTTGAGACTGGGACATATATAAGCTATACTATAACAAATAACCATGAATCTGTATATAGCGAAAATATAACCAGATACGGTTAACCAAGAAATATTACCACACTTGGGTCTATCAATAGGACCTCAAATGTATCCAAATATTTGTCCATTTCCCTTTTTACGTCTCTGTATAAAACCTTTTCTTATATATCGAGTCTTTGATGACTATTTATCTGGGAGCACCGCCAACCTAGTGCTGCAAAATAAATTTATTCAGCAACAGCCTATATGTTGGTATAAGATCATTCAACTAACAGCAACCAGTGCGGTTTCAAAAAAAGTTTTTTCAGTCCACATTACTGAGCTACCTTCCCATACCACTGTACTGCGCTACCTTACCGCACCACATTACTGCGCTATCTTCCCACACCACATCACTGCGCTACCATCCCACACCACATCACTGTGCTACCTTCCCACACCACCGTACTGCGCTACCTTCCCATACCACATCACTGCGCTATCATCCAACACCAAATTACTGCGCTACCTTCCCACACCACATTACTGCGCTACCTTCCCACACCACCGTACTGCACTACCTTCCCACACCACCGTACTGTACTACTTTCCCAAACTACATTACTGCGTTACCATCCCACACCACATTACTGAGCTACCTTCCCATACCTCTGTACTGCGCTACCTTACCGCACCACATTACTGCGCTATCTTCCCACACCACATCACTGCGCTACCATCCCACACCACATCACTGTGCTACCTTCCCACACCACCGTACTGCGCTACCTTCCCATACCACATCACTGCGCTATCATCCAACACCAAATTACTGCGCTACCTTCCCACACCACATTACTGCGCTGCCTTCCCACACCACCGTACTGCACTACCTTCCCACACCACCGTACTGTACTACTTTCCCAAACTACATTACTGCGTTACCATCCCACACCACATTACTGCGTTACCATCCCACACCACATTACTGCGCAACCTTCCTACATCACCGTACTGCGCAACCTTCCCACACCACCGTACTGCGCTACCTTCCCACAACACATTACTGCACTAACTTCCTGTACATTACTGTGCTACCTTCGTGCAGCACATTACTGCATTACCATCCCACACCACCGTACTGCGCTACCATCCCACATCATCATACTACGCTACCATCCCACACCACCGTATTGCGCTACCATTCCACATCATCATACTGCGCTACCTTCCCACACCACCGTATTGCGCTACCATCCCACATCATCGTACTGTGCTAACTTCCCACGCCACATTACTGCACAACCTTCCCACACCACCGTATTATGCTACCATCACACATTACTGTGCTAACTTCCCGTACCACCATAGTACGCTACCTTCCCACACCACATTACTGCATTACCGTCCCACACCACATTACTGCACTACCTTCCCGCATCAACGTACTGCGCTACATTCCCGCACTACCGCATTGCGCTACCTACCCGCACCACCATACTGCGCTACCTTTTGGTACCACCGTACTGCGCTACCTTCCCACACACCACATTACTTGGCTACCTCCCAACACATTAATGCACTACCTCTTCACACACTATCACTACACTACACTACCTATCAACCCATACTACATCACTCCACCACACACACAAACACACACACACACACACTACATAACAGCACTAACACCCCACACCACATCACAGCATTACCCTCCAGTAATCCTCCCTCGCATCCTCACATTACATTAGTACAGGCCCAGCCTCCACAGGCATTTACCTGTAAGGAGGATGTCTCTGTCTCTCTCCTCAGGGCCCTACATAGTGCATGCACAGAAGCTCCGCCTCCGGAGAATAAGTGAATGGGAGGAACAGAAGAAAAGAGGGAGGCAGCTGGGGGGTATAGGAGCAGGAAGGGGGGCAGGCCTGGTCCAGGAGGTGGGAGGGGCTATCTGGAAGTCTCTGCCTACTCACTCACAATGCAGCAACAGGGCAGCCCATAGCTTGAGGAGGGACCAGCCACAGCATCCAGCAGAGTTGAGCAGCAGGGCGGACTGGACTTGGCGGGGGGAAGGTGTTAATGCCGGAGGGGGCAGGGCCTAGGATGCTGCAGGCTGCAGTGGAAGGAAACATTTGCTTCCTATCTACAGCATCACAGCGATCTGCAGAAGGTGAGGGCCTATTCTGGAGAGTGAGCCTGGAGCTGCAACTCCATCAGCCCGATTGTTAATCCGGCCCGGATTCTTCCCCGGAGGTAGTTGTAACACGAAGAAAGGACTGCAAAAACAAGATGAAGAGCAGTCTATAGTAATGATTTACCAATAGGGTAATGTATGTAATTTCGGTCTCTATAACCTATACAATTAAATCAACCTATATTTTTCAAGTATCTCTTCTCTTATGCCTACATTGCCCAAACCAGGATAATGCATTGATTTCAGTACAAGAAATTAGCTGACATTTGTGACCCTGTTAAAAAGTAACACATATAGGAAACTATAATAGAACAACCCCACTACATTTATCTTATGGTGCATACACACTGCGCAAGCACAGCGATGATGTGAACATTGCTGGCCGGAAAATCACTCAGTGTGTATGGATTTTCACCCGGCCCAGCGATGTTCACGGGGGTGAACCACTTTCCACAGTAGGAGACTGTGGAAAGTGGTTCACTCGGCTGTTAAAACAGCCGGACGGACGGCGCGTTCAGCGATGATGCGGGAGCGCGCATCAGCACTCACCATTCATCACCCGGCCATACCCACTGGCCGAGTTTGAGCTCAAAGTAGCTCAAAACGCCAAAAGTGAGCTACTTTGAGCTCAAAATCGGCTAGTGTGTATTGTCCCTTACTTGTACTCATTATTATGGTTTTTTCAATTTCCCTTTATTATTAGATTTTATAGAATAGTTTACACTACACATTTATATTGGTTTTGTGGCATACAAAACAAAACTGGCTACTTGAAATAAATATCTATAAATTACATATGTATTCAAAGAAAATAAAAAATTGCACGCCAAGCAGTAATCTATAGATCCATAAATGTTATCTATTACCCCTTTCACATCTCCAATGCCGGATCCCACCCGGGAATTAGAAACGGGTCCTACCCGGGTGG